>NC_060151.1:977543-1029390 GCF_021292245.1 Micropterus dolomieu | reverse complement strand
AGGGCTGCAACGATTAGTCGACGACGTAAACTATAAAAATTCGTCGAGGTGAAATTTCATTTTCGACGCATCATTACAGAGAGGCTGTTTAAGGGAGAGATAGCAGTCTTCTTCTTAAGAACATTTCTGGTTGTTTATTTCTAACTGCAAGCACTACAGGAAGTGCTGGGGGCAGTACCGCTTCCACTGTCTGCCATGACTGCTTGACTGTAACTACTCTAGGCCTGTACATATCGATTATTTTTCAAGTTGATTAATCTAACGACTAATTTTTTTTATTCTAAAGAAACAAAAGTTGCCTATTACTCTATTAACATACCAATTTATCCAAAATAAATATCAAAAACATGTCTAATCAATAAATCAGTATTTTATTCAATCATCCTGATGAAGCACATCAGAATAATGACAATAGCAGCATATATTTCCACGTCACTGATGTGTTGTGATAATAACAATAACAGACATTAATTAGGTTACTTTACTTAAAACTTTAAATGTTTCTGACATGGATTTATTTCAATATTGAGTAATGCAGTCTGATAATCAAATGTATTTCTGCATCAGTGAACACCTGAAAGGACTCAGACTGTACAGACAGTCACAGATTGTCTGTAATGTTAGTTTCAGCTGTTTTCTCGCTCATACGTGGCCGTTAAATAAGCAGAAATATGAAGCGACCGAACATTAGATGCCACGTGGTGTAACGTTACGTTACCATGACAGCAGCGGGGCAGAAGCGATGAAGCGATGAAGAAATACTTAGAAACAGACTACGCGTCCTCGTGCTGATAATGTGCTGTGCTTGTGTGGAGACAGAATGTCAACACGATTTGAGGTGCTGCCGTCAGTGCTCCGGGACACTTTCGCTTCACGTGTTCGTGCGGTTCAGGTCAGGCGCGTTGGCTCGTGATGTAGCCTACAGAACATTCTCCACTAAGTTACTGACTAAAACTTATAAGCACTTTGGAAAAATAAACTACAGAAGTAGTATGAAAGGGGACTGTTAGTGTACAGTTGTGGTTTTAGTGCTTGCTTTTCATTTGCTTTTAATTTTATATAATTCCAAAGCAAAAATCTTTGTTAAACAGTTAAAAGTTTTAAAGTTTGTATAAATCAGGGATTTATAGGAGGAGCCTACGCTGTCTTGTCTTCTTCCCTGGTTTCCCCCTGGTGTTGATAGTGGTGTTCATTCTGAATAGTAAAACTCATTCACTTTTAATACTAACGTTAGCTAGTTAGGCTGTGTGTTGGAGATCAGTAATTCACTTGAAAGATATTCAATTAGTTAAATGGTTTAATTAGGGTTAGGGGGTGACAAAAATAATGGTGACTAGTCAACTAATCGAATAAATAATTAATTGACCAAGGGAAATTGCATAGAAAACGTTACAGCTCATAACGTGAGGTAACCATGGCTTTGACGCAAAGCTAGCTTTCTAACTAGCTTACTGAGATGAGTCTTCATCATCCAGTGAGCCACAATGTTACATGCCTCCTATTCAGGAAAGCTCAGCTTTGCAGATGCTGCAGTTAACCTTTTTGGCTGAGTGAAGAGTAAAATGCTCCCACACTTTGGAGGTTTTAGGTTGTGAAGGTGTTACTACCAGCGCTGATGTTGTTTTATGCACTCACTGCTTGGTCTGAGGACCTTTTGCAGGAATTACAGCGTCAATGTGGCGTGACATGGAGGCAATCCGCCCATAGCACTGCTGAGGTGTTATGGAAGCCCAGGTAGGGCTCTACGGGGTTCAAGTCAGGCGAGTTGGCTGGCCAGTCAAGCACAGTAATAAATACCATGGTCAGCAAACCTAGTGGTTTTGATCCTGCAGGCAGGTGCCACCTTCCTGTTGGAAAATGAAATCAGCATCTCCATAAAGCTTTATGTGTAATTAATTTAGAATATGTCAGAGTTTCGTATTTTAACTTAAATTACAGAAAGAAAATTCTTCCCTTTTCTTTTCTGAGATGCACCTAAGATTATAGTAGCTATATAGCTCTCTTTCAACAGCTGCTATGAGGAAGGAGGCGTCTTTGCATTATATTAGGCGAAACGTACCGATCTCTTAATAAATCTGTGATATCAGCAGACTTTGGCATTTTCACAATAACAGCAACTTCGTTTTTTTTTTTTTTTATGTAGGTTCACACCTACATTTATATCCGAAATTAATAAAAGTTTCTGATTTTAGATGAAGGCTAAAACAAACTGACCATATAGAGCAACAGTTTGTCCGTACCACCCTGACACAGTGAACCACCCCGTCACAGGGTCTTGTTAAAAATATAATGGAAAGGAAGTGAAATTTTCCATAAATGAATGTTGAATAATTCTTGTTTTGTGAACTAATCAAATAAATGTAACTTTTACTAGACATTTTTAAGTGAATTAGTATTTTTTGTACAAACAATGAGGCCACTGATATGTTGAATTCATATTCCAAGAATGAAAATCTAAGAATAATAAAAAAAAAATGATTAAATTACATACTTTATATTGATGGTTTCCAACAAAAGGACATTTTACTAGTAGGAAAACATTAGATTTTTAAAATGTATTTCTTGTATTACTACTCAAAGGGTGTACATATTGTCCGTGACAGGGTGGTACAAGAATGACTCCCATGTCTGAATAAAAGGATAATATTAATAAGGATTTTGTGCAGGAGGTGGGAAAATATGATTTCTGGGGGGTTTAACATATCTTTATAAGTTGTAAGTAAAAAAAAAAAAAAATTGTTTGCTTTTGATGGGGTGGCTGTGGCTCAGGAGGTAGAGCAGGTTGCCCGTTAAACGGAAGGTATGCAGCTCAATCCCCGGCTCCTCCAGGCTGCATGTCGAAGTATCCTTGGGCAAGATACTGAACCCTGAATTGCCTCTGGCTGTTCGCCAGTGTATGAATGTGTGTGAATGTTTGTTTCTGTTTGAGCATAAATGT
Organism: Micropterus dolomieu; assembly: GCF_021292245.1. Taxonomy (NCBI): domain Eukaryota; kingdom Metazoa; phylum Chordata; class Actinopteri; order Centrarchiformes; family Centrarchidae; genus Micropterus; species Micropterus dolomieu. The sequence continues at coordinate 1,026,452 of NC_060151.1, read as the reverse complement.
GTGTGAATGGTGAATGCAGATGTAGTGTAAAAGCGTTTTGAGTGGTCGAAAAGACTAGAAAGGCGCTATACAAATATGGAGCATTTACATGAAAATTTACGAGGCCTTATGGTGTTTTCAGACCAAACGCGAATTCAATCCTCACGGCGCTTTCCTCGCATGAGTACATTGGCGGCAAGTATTCACACACAACGCCAAGGTGATTAGAACCCGCAAAAATTTGCTTAAGTTGGAAATTTTCAACTCACGCGATGGCCTCTGCGTCGCCGCCCACCCTGAGCCATGGTTCTGCGTGAGGTTTCTGCCTCTTAAAAGGAAGTTTTTCCATGCCTTCGTGGGAATTGTTGGGTTTCTGCACACACACACACACACACACACACACACACACAGCATATATGCATTCACTCAGACTATATTTAGTCTCTTTTCCTTGGCTATCTGAACCACCAGGTGAAACTTTACTTTTTCCTTTGATTGGGGGTTGATGCTAATTGATTCTGGCTCCAGAGCTGTGAAGTCTGCCCTCTGTTCCTGCTTGACACAGCACTGCTCAGCTGCAACTCGAGTCGCTTTCCAGGGGCGTCCATAATTGGAACCTTCAGAAATGAGAACTAGTATGCAACTCTCTAATTACTATTTCAGCATTGCACTATTGTACTGTAAAATAGACTACTTCATAGCATTGTATAAGCATTTGTAACTCTAAGCCATCCTTCTACTGCATTACTATACATTAATATTACATATTTTGCACACACACTGGTCTGGAATTCTCTCCAGAGTCGAAATGGTTACACACAAACACACACACACACACACACACTACAATACAACAGTATTGTTTTGCCAAATAAATACTTTCTGTTTCAACATTGCATTGGTATTTGCTGTATGTTTTATCAGTGTTTATTAAGATAATATGATATAACAATACAATATTATATACAATAGCATACACTAAATTTGATATACATGCTATAAATGTATTCCTGCTAAAAAATAATTCTTTTTTAGTTTGTTAAATAATAATAATAAGTCTGTTATTGTGGGTCAGACTTGACTAAGACCAAAAATGCTGCATTATAATATTATATGCACACACACACACACACGCACACACACACACGCAAGCTCATCATATAGATGATGTCACACACTGCATAGTGTTTGTATGACAAACCAAAATAAAGTTAGATCCCAGGAAAGCTCAGTGGTTGCGACTCTTATCAGAGAGGAGAAATCCTGAATTGCAGAATTAATCGGCAGTTTAAAATATACCTCCTATCACATGTGACCTGCTGTGCATTAATTATTGATCACCTGTTTCTATGCTAGTGAGACATAATTACCTTCTGTAATGTGAACCCTTCATCAAATTTAAACATTTATATTGCTTATCTTTCTGCCTAACCCCCTGGCTACATTTTTCTAATTACACTAATCAAATTGAGTTTCAGAGTAATTCTTCTCTTTGCTTCAATTAGAAGCAGGGATGATATGCATATTTCACTTGATCCCAAAGTACTTCACTTTTAACAAGGTGAAATGATGAATAATGTCTTCGTTTTGTCTGATGGTGTACTGCAGGTTAAGAAAGCATTTGCTTAGTGAATGCACAGCTAAATGGCTATACTTTTAATTATAAAACACTCTTAAAATAGCCTAACTCTAACCTTCAAATATGTGAAAACATTTAACTTGAACAAAAATGTGGAGTGTAAAATTCAAACATAGGAAAATCCTGATCTTAATTTTATTGCTAACAAAAATCTAGCATCTGACTTACAAATAACTCAACTCAGTCATTGCTGGGTTCATGCAAATGTCTACATCCTCTAAAAAGCAGAGTTAGGTATGGCTCAGGTTAGACACATACCAATGCAAAATCCATGTAGGGCTCGCTTTCTGCTGAGAGTCTCACCAAGACCCCGGCCAACTCGCCTTCTCAAAGACCAGGCTTCAGAGGCAGCTGTGTCAATAATGTCAACAATGTCTAACAGCAGGATAAGACACCACTGCCCCCCTCAAAAATTATTTTCCACTACCTCGTGCCACTCGTCGAAACAAGCACCATGACATCGAACATAATTAGACTGAAGCCTTTAAAGTCTTTAAATTAGCAATCAAATACAAGGATATGTCAAATGATATTCTATCTTTATTATTTGATCCCATGAAATGACCCAAACTAACAATTGATTTATGCTACCAACAAGTCCTCTGAGTCATAGAGCTCCATTGTTGTCCAAAACCTATTAAAACACATCAGTTCTACTTTCCATTTCAAGTTAAGAGGATTTAATAATATAATTATAATTGCTTTTATATTGCTGTATATTGTCTGCTATTTAGCAGAAGGGAGTTACAAACTCAGTATCTCTTTACAACCTGTTGTAATGTGACAAATAAATGTGCTTTGTACCTTGAACCTTAAATTCCAAATTTGTTTGAATTATTACATATGTAAGGACATTGTCAGGTACCCCCTTCACCGGTGGTACTAGTCCTTTCTTGTTTACCACAGTGTCTATATTAGTGTCTATATTTTAGTTGGAATTTGAATACATGATTTATCTGCAGTGTATAATTAGTTGATTATGTCCCTGCTTTAACTTTATCATGGTTTAAAGATGTTTTTGTCAAATTAAACAATTTTTTTCTCTTGCTGCCTTTTTTTAAACTTACATTCCCAGGTTCAATCGACACATACATATCTGAAAAAATCTCAAATAGCACAATGAATTAATGCAAGTTTAACTTCTGAACACTCATACAGTTCAGTTCATTTGAAATAGTCCCCAAGAAATGCACAGTTGTCTTATCTTTCAGCAGCTGTTTTAAGAAGACACTGAGCTTTTAAAAAAATGAAACTATATATTTGGGAGCTGTTTCTAAAGATTTATATCTTCAGCAGGGACCAGTGGGGTTGGAGCTGAGAGCCACAGAGTAGGGAAAGTACAGAAAGAAAGACTTTGTTGGTTTTGGTCATTTCGTGGGATTTGCTAGAAAAATACAGTTTAACACACAGAGCCAATCATACTCAGCCCTGGACTTGTGCTAGTGATAATTAAACTGTCAGACTGACCATCTTCCTAATCCCCTTGAGGATCTCTTCACTCTAAAGAGCAAACAGACGAGGACATCTTGAGAAAACACAACTTTATTAATGGTTACTGTTTAGTGGAAGAACCATAGTACATGCACATACAATGACTGGAGAGGAAGCGTTGTTTTGAACACCTACTGGAAGCAGAGCTTGTATAAAGTAGTTGCAGAGTCAGACATTCAGCATGGAGAGGACTATGAATGATCCAGTTTCTGATCGACAGTCCTCACACACAGCACACAGGTGAAGATTTGAACAAGCGGAGCCAGGCTCTTACTGCTGCCTTTTTTGTAATGTGATGCATCTGAGAGTTTTCCTTATCAAAAAGAGAGATATGTAACAATACCACTAATTGGGAATATTTGTAAACAGAATATGGCACAGGAAGCGGCCCGTAGGCTGGCTTGCAATGCAGCCGTAGCAGAACTCCTGTTGCCCATGTAGCGCTTTTCAAATACACTACAGATTTATTCTATTAACTTATATTTACATCATAGATTAGCTTGTTCACAAATCATTTATTTCTCATATTTAATTAGTATTATAATATTCAAACAGTTAATTTTCAAAGAGTAAAGGTTCATTTCTAGAAAATAACAGAAAGGATGTCACGTTAAGAATGACAGGAAATAGAAAGAATCCGAAATTACAGAACTGATAAAAAAAAAAAAAGTAAGAAAGATTACAACTACACCACTGATATGTCTAGGGTTATGTAAAATTTACAAGGACCATGTGCAAAATGATACAACTGACCAAGAAATGGATAAATAATACTATCTACATTACTTTCTTTGTAAAAATCTGAATATGATTTGATAGAAAATGAAATAGCTTGTCCTAACAACCGATATACTTGTCTACATCTAAAACATTATACCATTGTGTGTTTCATATAAGAGAACATATTCACTGCACAGTTCAAATATAATACATTGTTGGATTATTATACTTTACCCCTTTATATTTTAATTATAAAATAAAATAAACAAGGCGAAACAAAATTAACAAAAAGATAAAATATACACAGTGGCTTTGGCCACTGTTATTTTTTAATTTTTTTTAAATCTCTCCTGTAATATAAAAGTTATACCAATGAATATATTAGAAGTTTATACAAAAAACATCTACGTCTGGATGGTGAACACTGAGTATGGAAGAGGAGTAGTGCCACAAAACATTTCATCTCTGAATTCTGCAATTAATTTAATTTATCATATCAAATTTCTTTTTTTAAATTCACACGGCTGTAATTCTTTTTCATATCACTAGACAAAGCAAATAAAAGGTTGAATAGTTTAGTTGCCATGGCAATCCTTTTTTTAAGATCTAATAATTCATATCTATGTAGAATTTTGATTATACACATTAATACGCCAGATATGTCCACCAGAACCTTTGGCTTCAAGTGATGTAAGACATGACTACATTATTTAGTCATACAACCATAGCCTGAATAATGTGTTGACTGACACCATTCTCTCCCTAAAAGGATAACTTAACTACATTGCAGCTGTGATTGCTAATTTTTGTTGTTGTGGTGTTATTTTATCTAGAGATCACAACTTAATTACCCCATCATCGTAAGATAATTGTATTTTGCTTAATATTAATGGCAATGTTTTGGTGGTAAATATTTGTGCAGTGAGCTGGTAAAAAGAGATATCTGTCTATCACCATGAGCTTATACACAACTCATAAGATCAGTTGTTACATCAGCATTAAGTCATCAGCAGTAATCAGTCAAAAAACTACTTGCGACCAGCTGTTTCAATGGATTGCCCTGCTTTAGAACAACTTGGGTCCAAGTTTACTTGCTTCTAGATATTGCACTGCAAAAGTTAGTTGTCATAGTTAACATAACTACAGCGGCAGCTCTCAGCCTGCTTTGACTCGCAAGCAGAGGCGGATAGATTGAATGGATGAAATTGGGCTGCAGAACATGCAGATGTCATGATTATGCAGACAGATGCAACAAAGGATCGTGTCTTGGAGAAAGATTATTATCTTGGTTGGGCAAAATAATTTGAAGGATCTGAAAGTAAACTTGCAGCCACATGTAAAGTTTGTTCTCAAGGTAACAAGATAAAAAAGTTGAGACCTCGCAATTATGGGTGTAAAAATAGCAATCATGGCTGCTCTCAGCTTTACCTGCCCTCAAAAGTTCAGAGTTGAACTTTTTGTGTATCTCCATGTTCTCCAAGCCTTCTTTACTTCCTCCCGAACCAAAGGTAAAAAAGGTATCATTGCTAAACTGACAGAGGAAGTGCCAAAGCAAGCTGAGAGAAGTAAACAACAACACTTGACTAGCATAGTCACTTTAACACTCTTACAAAACATAAAAACCCCAAAGTGTGACTTTGACCTATCTTACAGGGTTGGAGTTCAATACAAGCCCTAACAATTTGAATCTGATAAATATTTCCTTTGTTTCCTAATCATTATTAGCAGCTCTCAATTAGTACCATGGAAAAACCTCTAAAGCTGATATTCTAGGTTTAAATCTTTAGAACTTAAAAAACCACAATATCAAAATACACAGCACAAAATATCTGAGGTATAAGATGAAAAATTTCAGCTGTCATTTTATTCTTCTTTTTTGTACTTCTGTGTTAGGACATGCTGAAATGATGCACAAAATGCATGTATTGCAATACCCAGGCCTCAGTAACATCTTTCATCTGATACTCGTTCTTTCATTCTCATTCGCTTACACACTCACACGCACACACACTTTCTTTCTGTCCGGTTGGAAGGTTTGAGGTGTTGCTAATAGGGTGCGAAGCGACTGTAGCCTCCCCGGTATATGCTAGCCTGGAGAGAGGACAGCACTAGCCCCACGTCGTCTGCGTGGCTCCGAGTTTTGGCATCTGTCAGCGGGGCAAACCCATTCTGCAACACACACATGCGCGCACAGACATATACACCCACAAGAGAATGAAAAAAAAAACCATATTCAATGGCACAGATACACAAAGGCATGGAGAAACACATACACCTATAAACCCCCATTAACCCCCCGTAGTCTTGCACAAACAGGAGTTTTAACATTACATTACCGTAATTCCAGTGCAAACTCATGGGGGATGAAAAGACCAATGACTGGAGCAACCATCATGCAGCAAGCACAGTGAGACACTTAATGCCAGAGGTACATGCGAACAGCTATGTGAATGGCTCATCTTACTACATCTACTGATAAGTGTTAGCCATGCACAATGCTATCATAACTGATAGAAACAACAAAATATAACCCAAGTTGAAATAAAACCTTTAGTTTGTAGCATGTAGCAGAAGGAATAAAAAGTGTTTAAATGTTTTAACAAGACTTCTTGGTGTTTTGTATTAACACTTAACAAACCTTATTTATTTAATTTCCTTTGGTTTGCAAACCGTCGTAACATAGTTTAGTGATTAATTACACAGTAGCTGATCCTAGATTTTTGTTCCATTTGGAGGGCGTTTGCTACCAACTAGTCCTTACCTCCAGTCTGCCCAGCTTCCCTACTCACTTCTTTCCTCCTTCACCTCCTCCCTGTGGCTACAGCACCAGGAGGGATTTAATTATCAAAATGACTAATTATTTCATTACCAGGGAGTGTGGGGTGAGGTGGTATCCACCAAATTAGAAATATAATAACTAACATGGACTGGGCTGCCTAGGCATGAAGACATTCATCACCTTTTACAGGCAGGATTAATGTGTCATTTGGACTGCCGTTAGCGGTACAGACAAATTCAATTAAGTTTAAGTGAGGAGATGTCAGCACTGCAGAAAAGCTCATGCACAGCAACTAAAGAAGAGAATGGCGTGAGAAAGGAAAGCACTATAGAGGAGTGTTGTGGAGAGCAGTTGGCGAAATGTTACATATAAATAGTTGCTAGCAAATAAATCAAGACTAATTTTAAGAAAAAGTGACCGTGGGAAAGTCTATTCATTGGACACATTCTATTCATTGAATTGGTCACAATTTAATTTCAATTCAGCTCAATTTTATTTACATAGCGCCACATCACATCACAACAGAGGTCTCAGGGGTGTGGGAGATAAAATTGACATTTCTCATTATAAGGCTCTGGCAGTCAGAATAAGACAAATCAAGGCTATGGTGCACATTTATAGGTTTTTTTGTGAAAAGTGCTCCCTAGCTAAAATCTAGCGGTAAGATACTATGGTAGCAGCTGAGCATGGCTGTAATAAGTTATGAGGTCACAAGGTCTGGGCCTTTGTAATTGTATGTAGTTTATAGCCTATTAATAAAAAAACCACTGATAGCGTGATCAACTTAAATGAAGTCTTTAGAACCATGTGGACGCACTGATTACAGTCGCAACCTTCATTTCAAGTTGAAAAACGGTTTCCCCATCAGCGTCCATACTCAATGAATCACATGAAAACATTTTGCCCGCAATATCTGAGAGCATTGCTGTTTGCGGGCAGAGTTTTGGGCGATAAATATGTTTTGTGAATTTCCGGTTGGCTGTAATATCAACCAGACCGTCCTCTGCATTCAGCACTAACCAGCTGTATTTTATGTTGTCATAGTAACATTAGTGCCTATTGATTGATTGACTGAGCTACTTTATTAATTGTAAATATAAAAGTGGCACCTCCAACGAGAGATGCCCCAGCTACAGATACCATCAAAAGGACAAAAACACAATAAAGCCAGAGACAGCTTATTTCCATTGTGGTCCCATTATGTAGTCTGCACGTCATTCCAACAGTACAGTCCTGTGATGACAGTTGTAGGCTACATTTCAGATACATTTAGCCTAATGCATGTTGTGAAGATTAGTATACCAAGATTTCCCTGTTAGAACTACCTGATCACAGCTTGCGTGTCTGACGTCTGACGCTGTTATTGTAAGCAATTTTAGTGAGTCAAGCAGTGGGTAGAAAGACCATAACACACACACACACACACACACACACACACACAGAAGAAGATGGCAAAATTCAGCTTTCATAAAAAGTTTTTTTGCCAGCAGGCCTATGTATTTCATTATAGATCATTAGTTTGTGTGACTGTATTGTGACATTGGTTGTGTGTAAGTGTAATTTTGGTAGAATTAATGTAAATAAACTATATTAAAAGAAACAAAACAATATAGACCTCACCAATTTCTAAACCCTGGTTACAGTCCTAAGTCTGATTAAGACAAATCAGATGGCTATCTCACAAAGACTTTTTTTTTTTTTTTTTTTTTTTACAGAATTCCCATTTTGTGTGTCCATTGCTGAACATAGCAGAAAGATATTAAGATAGTGATGGTGTGGTTGGACAGCTTGTTCCATTTCAGATCCGGCCCCCAGCTTTTGTCTGTTAACATACATTTACTAAACATTTAATATTTTTGCTGCTCATCTTATTTTTACATTGTAGCTATGGGTTAGCTTACACACTATATTTACAGATCGTTTTGTTTGCAAATATTGCCAACAAAACGTAATTAGATTCGATAAATGATTTGAAAGCATTCAAACCCCATTAGCAGAATTATTACTCAGTTCAGATTCTATAAAATGCTATCAGCCCCAACCTTAATGGGTAGAATAACAAACTGGCTGGTATGCCAGTTTGTTATTCTACCACAGGCGAAGGGGTCAGGGGGTCATTTCTTTTTGGAAAGTCTAAGAGTCTTTTGCTTAGTCACAAAAAGGGTTACCCTGATCATGTTATTTTGCTCTTGATCTCAGTCAGCATTGTTGTAGTAATGAGTATTTGATCCATTTATTTTATAAGTTTTTTTATTTTGTTTTGAATCTGCCTACATAATGCAGGTGCACAGAGCCACAGTAAGCCATTTAAATTTGCTTTTCTACCCTTTAGGTTTAGTTTATTCTGCTGTTTTAACCTTTATGTATGCTGTAATGTGTCTTACATAGTATCTGTCTACAGGACAAATAGAGACAGATGCAGTTTTAAAACAACAGCAGGACTCTAAAATTATTTTTAAACTGTAAAAATTTGCTAAAAAGATCAGGGTTATTTTGCTGTTAGGTAGGAGTGGGACCTATAGCAGCTTTTACCAGCTTGCACACACACTCCTCTCTGCTGAGTGACTTCTGTTTACCTCTCCTGCTAATGAGACGTGAGGACGTGTTCGGCTAACTTCCCAGCAATAAGACTAAAAGTTTGAAGCTGTTAGCAGTTAGCTCAGAGTTTTAGCAGGACAGTGCTGTGATTTCGGTGGACGTAACCGGGCTGTTATTGTCCCGGTGTTAGAGCCGAGCTGCGGGTGCACAGACATTATTCAGGTATAACGTAACCATGGCCCCACTTACCTCACCATCTGGATGCGGCAGCTGCCTCCGCCTGACCCACACAATCTCTGAACTAGAAGTTAGAATATCCATCTTGTACCAACTACAAGAAGAAGAAAGGTTCTTCGCTTCCATGGTAACTGTCGTCGTTACCACCAAAACAGCCGGTGAACTGGATTCAACTTTCCCATGCCTGGATGTCCTCATGGCCAAGGTCACAGACCACTGGATCCAGCTGGGAGCTAAGCCCACAGTTAGCTCCACTCCTAGCCGCAAGGAGCCATGGACTACTGTCCTTAAGGCCATACATAGTAGGAAGCTCCCCGTGTGTTCCCCTTCACTTCAATTCTCCATCCAGGATTTGTAGGACTCCACAGTCTGATGGCCTCTTGTCTCCATGTTGCTCCAAGCCATCTGTCTCTCATGTTGATTGCCACTCTCACCAACATGCACCCCTTTCATGACCTGGCAGAGTGTAATTCACTCCTTACCTGGTAACCAGCTTGCCGGTTCAGGCCACCGAACTTAAGGGGGCACGGGCTCGGTCCCAACAACACGGCCCATCACTACGTTCCAGCCCGTAGGACACCGCCGCTTGTTCTGTGAACGCTGATCATCGGTGACTCCGTAGTCAGGAATATTAAATCCAAAACGGCTACCACTTACTGCTATAAAATCCTGTCTCTTCTGAGTAAACATCCGCACATCAGAAATGTTGTCATCCATGTTGGCTCTAATGATACCGCTAAGAGTCCAAAGTTTTAAAGGGGTATTTTATCATTCTTTTTAAGTCACTCAAAGACTGCAACAAAGCTGTTTTTATCTCTGGACTGATCCCCTCTTACCAGCATGGTGTAGGGTGTTTTAGCAGGCTGCTTGGTCTAACACATGGCTTCAGTCAGTATGCTCCTCACGCAATATGTCTTAAATGAGAATTTCAACCCTTTCTGGAAGCGTGCACCGTTTTTTAACAGAGATGGTATTCACCCTAGTCATTGGGGTGCTCCTGTCCTGGCTGCAAACATTTTCCCGCTGCCAAATGTGCATGACATTCTATCCCCGTAGCAAACCTGGACCCATCACTGGTCAGTGAACGGACTACTGTGAGCTGAGATCAATGACTGATCTTGCGGCATGTGCAAAGAAAAATACCGAGTGTGGTTCCAACTTTGTGCAGCCAGAGAAAAGCAACTGCGGCCACCGGACTCGGAGCCTGCAGCCGCCTCGCTCCAGCAAGGTTTAAATGTCATGTGACATGGTGACGTTTTGCAGCGCTGGCGAAAGTCAGACACAATTTCTAACCAGCATTCCTTATTTTATGTTAAGTAAACATACCTATTAACACAGTCCATACCGCTCACCACCACCACCCACTGGTGTATAAAGCCACCGCCTGCTAGTGCCATCTCATGGACATCCCATATTCCGGTAATCGCAATGCACAGTTATGGCAACCAAAATCCATATAGGACACATTGGAAAATTAATAATCTTGTAGAGATTTGAGCAAAGCCGCCAACTGTAGCGACCTGTAGAAATGCACTTAAAATGGCCCTTTTTAATGTGAGATCTTTCTCCAATAAGACTTTTATTCTAAATGACTTCATTTTATCTGCACATTTAGATTTTATGTTTTTAACAGAAACATGGCTTCAAACTAATGATCATAGCCAAATTTCTGAACTGTTTCTCCCGCATTATTTTAATCAGTCCAGGGTCAGTGGTCATGGTGGGGGCCTTGTGAGTGTTTTTAAGAAAAGCTTCCCAAAAGTGAAGACAAAGAAGAAAGAAAAGTGTCACAAAGTACCCTGTGAAACATTTTTATTCCCTGAAGCTCTGACTTTAAGCTTGGAAGTCTAAACCCAGTCACATTCGCTACTGTTTATCGCCCTCCAAAACCACAGCAGCTTTTTAACAGAACTCCCAGAATTTTTATTTACTCTTGTTTTAAAATATGACAAAGTGGTTCTTTGTGGTGATATTATCATCCATGTGGATGACTCCACCAATAGTTGTGCCTCTGAGTTTTTAAATCTCACAAATTCTTTTAACTTCAGACAAAATGTAAATGGTCAAACACATAATTGTGGTCACACTTTGGACCTCAAAGCCCTCACTTGTCTGAGTATTCAACAATATCAACAGTCTGGTTGATAATTTCACTGCGATCTGCTTTTCCTTTTATTAAATATTACAGCACCCCTTAAAGTTAAGTCTAAGGCCAGAGAAAAAAAGCAGCCTTGGCTCAATGACAGTACTTGCAGCTTAAAAAGGGAATATAGGAAAGCAGAACATGGGTAAAAGAATTCTGGTTTCTGTTGTTTGCTTTGCCATCGTCTTGAGCCTTATTGACCCGCATCCACCGAGGTTAAGTTTCTGTTTTGTGTTTCACAAGGTAAGGAGGGCTATTGAAACACTTTAATACCGTTAATATTAATGTCTGTGTTATAAACTTATGCAGCACACCTGTTCCCAGTGTGATTATGTAACTGATAGGACCCATTCTGTAAGTTTAATGTTGTAAGGATGTCCCTGCAGTTAATTTTGTGGTTTGGGCGAGCTAGCTTTATTGAGCATTGCTAAACAGGATAGAAGTTTTTTGTGGCTGTTTAAATTATAACTAGCTTTGGAATATGGCAGCTGAAGTGTATTTTATTTTTGTTATAGATTCATGAGTCAGCAAGTGTCTTGTCTGTGTTTCAAAAGCCAATAAACAGGGAGAGTTTGCTCTGCCTCTACCACCACTGGGTGTCCCATTCCCTGTCTGTCCTTCCTGCACTGGTACACTTCACCTAACACAACGCAGAGGCCGCTTTGAGGCTCACCGCTGGGAAGACAGGGTTATAATTGAATGGTTAAGGATGCCAGAACAAACTATTTTTCAGAACTTATCTCTGTCCACCACCACAACCCAAGGTTTTTATTTCAGACTGTTGATCTGCTGGTAAGTCCAGCCCCAACTAGCGCCCCAGCTGAAAGTAATGCTGACTGTGGAGTGTATTTATCGTATTTTATTGAAAAGGTGGAGTCAATTCGGGCTTCTGTCACATCCAGTGCCACTTACTCAGATTTTCCTTACCCACCGCATGACAATTTGAACCAGCTTTTTAACCAGCTTTATCCCATTGCTTTTACTGAACTTGTAGATACGGTATCACATATGAGAGTTTCTTCTAGCCCTCTTGATGTGATACAGAAATAGTTTTTACTAAGAGTCATGGAAAACCCTGCTTGCTTTCTGTTTTTAATAGTTCTTTATCCAGTGGCTGTGTCCTGCTGCGTGTGTGAACCCACTGTTAAAAAAACCTGGACAGGACATCTCCTTCCCTGAAAATTATAGCCCAATTTCCAAGTTACCTTTTATTGCTAAAATTTTGGAAAAAAAATTTGTCCTAGCAGCTTCTCTATACATTGGAAACAAATAACATATTTGAAAAGTTTTAGTTGGGCTTCAGGAAGTACCATAGCACTGACACTGTATTGCTTAAAGTTACCAATGATCTTTTGATGGCATGTGCTCAGTGCTTGTACTCCTGGGGAGACAGTTTTTTATCTGTCGGATAGGAGGTTCTGTGTATCTTTGAATAATTTTACGTGTCCTTACTCTGCTGTGAAGTACGGTGTGCCACAGGGGTCGGTCTTGGGACCAATTTTATTTTCATTATAATGCTTTCTTTGTTCAGAGACCTGGCTGAAATCGAGAAGGAACAGAGCCTTTGCAAACTGCAGTTAGAGCCCCAAGGCTCTGGCACAATCTACCCGAGGAAATTAGATTGGCTGAATCAGTGAACTCTTTTAAATCCCTTGCCCCCTTTCAACTCTAGTGCAGGAGTATCTGTGATTCTGGGGGTCTCTCAATGTTTGGCTGCATGGGTGCTGCTCGGCAGGGTGTCTTCATCCAGTGAGCATCTCTCACTGGATGGGGAGGGACCTGCCAGGGGAGTGCAGTGAGTGTTGTGGCTCCCGACGAGAGCCGAAGGGGCCACACACCACACATCCACAATCCACTCCAAGCTGTGTTTGTAGTTTGGTGGTGCATTTCCTCCAGCGCATACATCAAAAGACAGGGCGGAGGTGGATCTGTTTGCCAACACCCACTGCCCGCTGTGGTTCTCAATTCAGCCACAGGACAGCCCACCCTTTGGGATGGACGCGTTACACACGCGCCATTGCCAGAAGGGCTGCTGTTTGTGTTCCCCCCCACCCCATCTCATCCCTCCAGTTAGGTGAGGTCGTTCATCATTCTGATAGAAGTGACGCAACCTACAGTGACAGAGCCCTGGCCTGTACCTATGGTCTGGGGGCCTCTGTCTCAAGGTTGAGGGTTCATATGCACAATGCTGGTGTTGGACCACCCTCTCTAGGTTTTTCTCCTCAAATTGTGGAGAGGCAGACTCAGGCTGGTCTAACCGCTGAGGTCGCACAGACCATCCAAATGGCGGGCAGTCTCCACCACGTCTTGCTGTGAAGCTAAGTGGTTGGGCTTTCAGCGTTGATGCACTGAGAGGGAGACGGATCTGCCTATCTTTTCGGTGGGATCCGTTTTCTCTTTCCTGGAAGGTCTGATGGAGAAGGGGCTGTCGCGCTGCAGCTATCTCTCCTGTCACAGGAGGTTTGGTGACAGGATAGTCTTCACCCACTCCCTCGTGATGCGCTTTCTGCAGGGTGTGAGAAGACAGCGACCGTTGTCGTGTCTCTCAGCGCCTCAGTAGGACTTGCTGCTTGTGTTGGTGGCTCTAATAGCTGCACCTTATGAGCCCCTGGAGCAGTCCTGCTATCTCTTGAACAGCCCTGCGCCTTGCTCTCACCTCTGCTAAGAAAGTGAGTGAGCTATGTACCCCAGCTGCATGCTGGATCTTGGTGTCCACAGTGCAGCCTGATTGAGACAACACACCTCCTTTGTTCTTAAGAACATAAGGAGCATGTTCAGGTCCAGGACAATAAATCTGGATGCTTTCTACCCCCCCTACCCCACTTAGGGTGCAGGGAGGTGAGAGTGCATCTGTTGTGCCCATGTGTGCTAGGCTCCTATGTAAAGCCCCCATTCGATGCACTGGTCAGCTGTTCGTCTGTTTCAGTGATAGTGCATTGGTAAAACCCTGTCCAAGAAGAGCCTGGCCAGCTGGCTTTGTGAGTGAATCTCCCAAGCCCGTACACGGGCGGGAACAGACCCACCCTTAGCGGTGTGTGCACATTCCACTCAGAAGAGTGGAAGTGTCTATGACCCTTTTCAGCAGGGTGTGTGTCTAAGAGATCGGCACAATGGCATCTTGGCCCTTACTGTGCCCGTTTGTGCGTTTCTATCTCTTGGATATGTCGGGCTCCTTCTTGGGATCCAGCTCGCAAGTGCGAGGATCTGAAAAGTGAGGATCTAGTGACTACTGGGTGTAGAGGGGGAACATAGACTGGCAGTGCCTGACGTTCCAGAGAGAAGTCAGGGCAGTCCAGGTGTTAATGGTCAGGCCAAGCCCCTATTGGTCCAGCGACCTTCTCAGGGGTGTCCCACCATTCTGTCACTAGGTGAAGTGGTGGTCGGGGCTTTGGCCGGCCTGTGTTATCCATTGTGACATCACCACCACCCCAGTGGTTTTAAAACGATCTTGTTCACTTTCCAGATCTAACTTTACAATCATAAACAATACATGGGGACGTTTACAGCTGGAAAAGTGTTGCTGCCGAGTGCACAAGATTACACAACACCAGACAATTTCATACTTTCTAAAAAATTTTATTAAATTAAAAATACAGTTCGTGCGTGAGGGTGCCCCAGAGTTCCTTAAAGAAATCATGGAGTTTTGTGAGTGGTTGAGTTAGGGGAAACTGTATACACTTTGTGAAACGCTATTTACTTCAAAATCGTTATCACTGGTCCCTTCTTGTAAATTTGGCAAATGTAATGGATGATGTTATTCCTTTCTTTGTATACAAATATAGTGTCAGTTTGTCAGGTGTGTAAGCTGCTCTGTCACTAGACAGCAGATCAGCTGCTCAGTTGAGGGCTCGCACAGCGCTGCACACACTGTTGTTTCTTACAGTGTACCTGTTTGGTCAATGAAGGGACTTGATTTCATTGGAACTTTCTGTTATTGCAGCAGAAAAGTTAATTAAAAAATTCATTTTTGAAAGCAGTATTAATTTTATTGTCTTGACTGTTAATTAGCACATGCCTTAAACAACCTCAAGTTAAGTGTATTTAAAGGTTGTTAGCTAAATGAGAGGCATTGTGTAATTTTTCAATACATAATCCGAATAGTCTATTATTATTTTCAATAATTGATAGAATGATCGACTATTAAAATAGTAATTAGTTGCAGCCCTAGTCATGAGTGCTAACTGGTCAAAGTTATGGAGTTATCTGGTTTTTACTTTTTGCCTTTAATACAGCAACTCCTCTCTTGCACTTTTTTGGTGGTGCACAATGTGCTGGATATGTGAATGTACTAAAACCTTGTCAGACAAGTGTGCAAATACAAGGAATTTAACTGTACTTACTTCACTCTCTTTTAAATGCATTTTTAAATAACATTTGTGGAAAGGACAGAAAGATCATCAGCAAAGTCAGGATCTTCAAGCTAGCTAGAGAGGGTGTTGTGTTTGAGTAGGACTCAATAACGACACAGTGTAGCTTCGTTCGTGTTGCGTTTACTCAACTGCCGCAAACCTTACACAACCTTGCACAACCAGCAGGTAGCGAGCGTGAGCAGGTGCCCCGTGAAGTTCACCACAGAGGTCGACCTGAATATGTTCCCAGGGTGACGACGGCCAAATGTCGGGGTGAGAGGGGCTGTGGCTGGCTGACCAGTTTTCCCACTCAGGAGGCAGAAAGTGCAGTTATGTACCAGCTCCTCAACATCTGTGTGGGGCCACCACACTGTGTCACGGCAGCACTGCTTCACCTTGACCACCCCCAGGTGCCCCTCATGCGCCATGTGTAGTACTCTGGACCTGAGACACTCCGGAATGATTGCACGGTGGCCACAGGCCAGGCACCCTGCCCCCCAGCAGGAGAGCTCATTGCGGAAACGGTAATAGGGGAGCAGCCTGTCATCCACTTTGGCAGGCCAGCCGTCCTGGACGTAGGTACGGAGAGTTGTGAGGACCTCATCAGCTGCTGAGGCCTGCTGCAGCTCTGCCAGAGTGACTACTGAACTGAGGGGCCCGTGCAGGATGTGGACCCAGTCTTCGTCGCTCTCTGTGTCTGGTGTCACTCTACCCGTCTCCTTCGTCACCGACACAGCTCTAGACAGGAGGTCGGCCACCGTGTTGGCCCGCCCAGGCATAAACTCCAGACTGAAATTGTACTGGTTCAGCCTGTCAGCCCACCTCAGCAGTCTCATGGGCCTGTGCCCCGAGCCTTGAGTCGCCAGCAGTGCCGTCAGCGCTTGGTGTTCTGTGCGGATGGTGAAGGGCCTCCCGTAGAGGTAAACATGCCAGCGTTCACACGCCCACAGGCAGGCCAGGGCCTCCCTCTCCCCCACTGAATACTTCTGCTCTGCTGGAGTAAGTGCCTGTGAAGCGAAAACCACCGGGCGTTCCACCCCCTCTTGAGTCTGAGAGAGCACAGCGCCTAACGCCACGGGTCTGGCAGGGACAGAATGGCGTCAGTGTACATAATCGGGGCGATGCCCTTCTTCGAGAGCCGGAAGCCCAGGAACTCAACTTCCTCAACCCCGAACATGCATTTCTCAGAGTTCAGTGTGACCCCATGCTGTTCGAAACGCTGGAAGACCTGCTGCAGGCGATCATCATGCAGCGCGGTGGAGGGCGCATGCACCACCACATCATCCAGGTAGATGGAGACACCCTGGATACCAGCCAGTATGAGTGACATAGTCTTCTGAAAACAACTTGGGGCTGATGAAAGTCCAAACGCCATGCGTTTAAATCTGAAAACCCCCACGTGCGTGACAAACGCTGTAAGGTCCATGCTAGCTGGTGCCTGCAGGTAGCAGGCACCTGCAGGTAGCCGTTACGTAAGTCCATCTTACTGAAAACAGTGGAGCCATGGAAATGGCTAGTGAGCTCCTCAGCCGTAGGTAGGGGGTACTTATCAGGAACGATGGCTTTGTTTACATCTGTGAGGTCAACACAAAGTCGCAGTCCACCCCCCCTCCTCTTGGCTATCACCAGGTTAGACACCCATGGCGAGGCGTCGACGGGCTCTATGACGTCCGCCCCCACCAGGCGGTGCAGCTCGGCCTCCACCGCATCACGGAGAGCCAGGGGAATGCGCCGTAGGGGTTGGATCACAGGGCGGGCTGACAGATCAACAGTAGGCTGGTGTACAAATCCAGGCATGCGGCCCACCCCGTTGAACAGTTGTGGGTAGCGGTCAGGCCAGGATGCGGCGACCTGCAGGACATGCAGGCCCCTCGCTTCACTCACAGTAAAGCCCAGGGCAAGTCAAGGCCCATAATGTTAGCTCCCTTCCGGGTGATGCAGAACTTAGTGTCAGGCACACATTGTCGATCATAGCTGACAGGGAGGTGGGCCACACCCAGAGTAGAGATGGGGAAATGGCCGTAGCCTAACAGGGGCCAGAGGCACATGACTGAAGAAGCGGTCATATGTGCATTTGTTCAGGATTGAAACTTTAGCCCCTGTGTCCACAAGGAGTGGAATGAGAGCTGTGCCCACACGGCATGTGCAGAGTTTGAACGAAGGCTGTACAGTGTTTATGGGAACAGCAGCAGTATCGGGGCAAGCAGGAGAGGAGCGACAGCAGCGTGCAAAATGGTTCAACTTGTTACAGTTACGACAACGTTTCCCATGGGCAGGACATGACTGATCTCTAGTTGCATGTTTAGGGGAGCCACAGTTGCTACAGCTCTTGTGCCCACTCTCCCTGGGCCACCTGTCCACCCTCTGTACATCCAGACTGTCACTCACACTGTCAGCCGCCTCGGCAGTCTCTGTGTGCTGAACTGACGGTGGTGATGATGTCACAGGCTCGTGCACAGCGCGGCCGAACTTGCGCGCCTCGATCAGGGCCGTTTCCAACTGCTTTCCAATTACTAAAGCGTCCGCTAGCGTCGTGGAGTCTGGCTCTAGTAAAAGTTTCTCCCTCACCTGGTGACATGACGTTTTCTCTATTAACTGGTCGACTATAAGTCCATCCTCCAAAGCCCCAAAATCACAAAGTCTAGCCCGCTCACGTAATGCTGATACAAAATGGGCAACGGTCTCACCCGGCATTTGGGTCCGCTGACGGAACTCAAAGCGGTGCATCCGCCGGCTTCTTCCGGAGCTGAAGTGAGCCTTCAAGGCTGCCGTGGCTGTGACGTACTTGTCATCCGATAAGGTGAGCGTGGCAAAGATTCGCTGTCCCTCCTGCCCGAGGCAATGGTAGGAAAGGTGGCGGTGGTGGTAAGACGAGTTCAGACATCCTCATTTGCCAAATGATGTGTTTGTGTATGACTCAATAACGACACCGTGTAGCTTCGTTCGTGTTGCGTTTACTCAACTGCCGCAAACCTTACATTTAACCTCTTGACTGCTGTAAGTCTTAAAGGCACAGTAACCTGTCACTCGCAGTGCATATCATAACAAAGTCGAACAGGACACAATACTGAACGTTTTCAGACATAACAGAGGGTCCACTGGATGCATCATGATATGTTTATGATATTTGTCTACGTGTAGCCCCTTATCACCACAGCAAATTCCTCGTATGTGTAAAACACTGCTTGGCAATAAAGCGCCTTCTGATTCTGATTCTGATATGTCAGTAGTTTTTCTTCGCACAATTCTATTGATCCAATCCAGAGAATGGGGGTAAGAATGGAGACTTGGCGTACTCCAGATTGTACAGGGAACCACTCAGAGATGATATTGCTAAGTATGAGACTGCATTCAAAGTGGTCATAAAACTTTCCAATTAAGCAGGATCTTCCACAGGTTTGTGGTGAATGCTGTCAAATGTCTTTCTGAGGTTGATGACATTAACAAACAATGGAACATTCCACTCAATGCATTGCTCTGTAATGTTACAAAGAGCAAGGATTTGATCTTTTGACCTGTGCAACCTCTGCCCTTCCAAAATCCAGCCTGTTTTTCACAGAGTTTGCTGTTTGCTGGCACTGTTAATTCTGTCCAGGGAAACTCTACAGAACACTTTGAGGCGGTGGAAATAAGCATGATCCCACGCCACCTCCAGAGGTATTCTTTTTCCTGGGGATCTTGACAATTAGGCCCTTGGACAAATAACTGGGAATATTTTCTTCAAATTCCATATATTCCTGAAAAGGGTAGACAGGGCCCTTGTAGATGAGAGATGTTAAGATGTCAGGCATTAGCATCTCAACATGGATGGAGTTGATACCTGCTACTTTGCCAGTATTCATGGCTTTGGATGGATTCCATCTTCCTCTACAGGCGGAGCACCGACATCAATGTTCAGGATATCAGCTGCAGGTGAGGGGTTGGCTGGTTCATTAGGCTCTGGCTGATTAAGCACATTTCAGAACTACTCAACCTAGTGTGCTGCTTCCTGGTGTTCTGTTGTTATTTTCTTGCCAGATTTATCCAGTGCAGGAGTTGAGGGCTTGGTGTTGCTTCCACTCAGGAGCTTGGTGATCTTGTAAAGGGTACTTTAGATTTCTCCTTATTGAAGAATTTTCTGCCTCTTTCACAAGTCCATCCACAAGAGTTTGTACCTGCTGACACTCTTTTTTTACCCAATTATTTTTGTCCCTGTAGGCTTTTTTTTTTTTATGTCGCTGGCCTCAAGAGGGGTTCCGCCTTTGCCACCAGCCTGCAGAGTGCTACCGCTATCGCCATTTGGCCTACAGAAGGTTTCCACCTTTGATGCCGGCCTTTATCTTGTTGTCCCCTCCGGATGTGCTCAGCCCTTCTGGTCATCCTTTGGACCTCCTGTTCAGCACTCAGGCCATCCGCCTGAGGACTTCTGTTTCACCCCTGTCTAGCCTCTGCCAGAGAGCACAAGCTCCTCTCTTCAGCACAACAAGCAGACACTTATTTCCTGTTTTATTTTGAAAATATCCTTCCTTGTGTGTATTGTGTGACTTTGCTTCCTGTCATTGTGTGCCATTGGGTTATCCTCACCTCTCTTTTTTATATTTGAGTCAGTGTAGTCATTTGCTGCATCTGTAGTCATCAACACTACCAATATTCAAAATCTACAGAGTTGATGTCTCGCCTCAAAACTTCTCAGAAATGGATTTAGTGATGAAATAGTGTACAAAAATTGTACACTACTGGGCTACTGTTCTGCTCAAGGTTTCTGTCTTGTCGCCAAGTGCATGCTCATGGTGGGAATAGTAGAGGAATAGTCTCTGTAAATACTGTTACAAAAAGTACGGCTTAGACCTGCTCTATATGAAAAGTGCAATGAGATAACTCTTGTTATGAATTGGTGCTATATAAATAAAATTGAATAGAATTGAATTTTACTTCCTCTGTCAGTGCAATAAATTGACTGGATGTAATCTTACTAATATGGCAGGTATAATTTGCTTTTCTAGTGTCATCTCTGCTTCTCTTCTCTTAGCTTTTTAATATTTTGTATATATAATATTTTGAAGTATGGCCACCAAAACTCAGTTAATTGTAAAGTATCAGGATTATGTTGCAATTGCCATACTCCAAATGTGAGAAATGGTCCACACAAACCACACTCCACTCAAACCTGTACACCAAATACAGTTTTAAATTATATATATATGGGTATATATATATATATAAGGCACATGCACTACAAAAGGTAAACTCAATTTTAAAACTTTTGGAGATATAAAAAAATATTTTAGATACTTTGCAAATGAGAAATGGGGTGATGCATGATGTAAAGAAGACCTGGAATGGAGAACAGAGATGTGTGGTCTTACCATGGCACCAACGCTGTATGTGGCTGCTGGAGTGAGTGTGTGGTTGTAGGGGTCGGCAGCATATACTCGTCCGTAACTGTGGAAACACATGAAATAACAGAGGATATTTAAATTAAATTGGTACCTCCTTGATTAACTTCAGAATCAGCTTTATAGGCAGGAAATTGACTCTGATTTTTCAATGCTCTCAGTGCACTTACACATAAATAGACATACAGCTCAAACAGGAACAATTAAGCTGAACAACTGAAACATAAAAAATTAATTATTATGTACATACAACATAATAGAATAACTATATACAGTAAGAGTCAAATGTTTGGACACACCTTCCCATTCAATGTTTGTCTTTATTTCTGTTATTTTCTGAATTGTAGATTAATACAGAATACATCAAAACTATGAAAGAACACCTACAGTATGGAATTATGCAATAAACAAAGTGTAAAACCAGAATATGTTCTACATTTTAGATTTTTCAAAGTAGCCACCTTTTGCTTTGATGACAGCTTTGCACGCTCTCGACGTTCTCTCAATCAGCTTCAATAGATAGTCACCTGGACGGGTTTTCAATTACCAGGTGTGACCAGAGTTAATTTGTGGAATGTCTTGACTTCTTAATGTGTTTGAATCCATCAGTTGTCTAGTGCAGAGGTAGGGTTGGTACACAATTCTATACAGTGAATAGCCCTGTTCGACTACTGTTCTAATCCTTATTGTGGCAATAACTATGTAAAGAGAAACCACATACCATCGTAAGGATGGACTGTGGTGAGACATGAAGGTCAGTCAGAACCTTGAATGTATCCTCAAGTGCAGTTGCGAAAACCATCAAAAGGAAAGGAAGCTGCAGAGGATAAATTCTTTGGAGTTACCAGCTTTAGAAACCGCAAATTAACAACACCTCAGGTTAGAGCTCACATACTGTAAATGCTTCAGAGATATCAAGTAGCAGACATATCTCAATATAAACTGTTCACAAACTGACAAAATTCCAGCATGGCTACCACAGCATTCTGCAGCAACATGCCATCCCATCTGGTTTGCACTAGGACCATAATTTTTTTCCTATATGGGTTCTTTCATAGGTTTGATGTCTTCATTATTAATGATACAATGTAGAAAATAATAATGATAAAGAAAAACTTTTGAATGCGAATTTGTGTCCAAACTTTTGACTGGCAGTGTGTTTGTGTGTATATATATCTATTCAAACTAGAAAAATGGGGGTATTCTAAAACTGTGTATACAAAAATCAACAATAATCAAAAACATATAATGTCTACAAGTCATAATGTTTCTGTAAATTGAAATTGTAAACAAAAAGTGCTGGAATAAATATTGAATAATTTATGTAAACGGTTACTTTATAAACATGAAGTAGGTGGGCACGCAAAGGGGGATGTGACATTGTATGCATGTACACATATCAATATATATGGTATATTTGCTTAGATTTATATTTGAAATGGTGACATGTTTAATAAATTCTGATTTGTAAGTATAGTTGATATTTAGTGTTTTCGGGGTTTTGCAAGAGGATTGTTTTCTGAGACTATAGTAACTCTTCATTAACTGTTCTTCTGTATCTGTTGATTTGATGTAGTGACTACCAGAGAGGAGAAGTTGGAACAGGTTTCCAGGGTGTGGTGGGTTTGCAGGGATGTTTCCTAACCATTTCCTGACTCCATGTATAAGTCCTGAATGGAGGGCAGGTTGGCACAGTGATGCTGCAGTCCTTACTGTCCATTGTAGTCTGTTCCTGTCGTGTTCGGTGGCAGATTCAAACCAGAAAGTGATTGATGTACAGAGAACAGACCAGAAAACTGCATCATAGAAGTGGATCAACAGCAACATGAAGTTTTCTAAAGCAGACACAGTGCTGTTAAGGATGGTGATGAGAGGCAGTGTTGGGGGGGTCCTTCTGAAGTCCACAATCATGAACATGATTTTCAGCAGCCTTTCCTGTTACTTTCTGTCTTTCAGGATGTAGTTAGGGTGTAAAGATAACTAGGCTACATTTGAACTTACACACAGCTGGTGCAACAGGCTGCAGGCCTGGTTGTAAAGGATTATGTCCCCACTTCTGCAGGCCTCCTCCTTGGCCTCCTTGCTGTGCTGTATGTGCCGAAAGTTTTCATTGGCACACACAAAAGCTGATATAAGATACAACAGTGTCAGTTCAAGTCTGTAGCTGCAGCATCAAAAATCAGATCAGATGCAGATCAGAAAATTCAAAGCAGGCCTTTAATTCCAGCTTTGAGCTTTTAGTCCATCTCCTCACAGTCTTGCCCACAGGCTTAGCAGATTTTAATTTCTGCCTTTAAGTCGGGAGAAGATGAAGCATACAGTGATCAGAGCGCCTCGAATCTGCACGGGGGGACAGAGCTATAGTTGTTCTTCAATATTGTGAAGCTAAAGATATGACACAGTGAGAGTTTGTCTAATCTCAAGAGAGACTTGTGGAATGTTGAAATGGTCACAGCTAAACAAACATTTCATTCATTAGACAATCTGCCAATTTAATAAATAAATCGCAACAATCCCACAGCTCTGGAGGACCTTGAAGACGAGTATTTGGAAGATCCTTGAAGTTGACAACTACATTGACCAGTGTTTTCACAGAGTGGTCATGGGGAAGGCCAAGAGAAACCACACTTAAGACTCACCTGGAGAGATCTCCTCACAAGGCGGTGACGTCGCAGACATCCTGGACTCAAAAGACAAGAAATTGTCCAGCTTTGTTGCCCAAATGGTGGAAGTTCTCCACAAAGTGTTTCAGGCTTTGTGGGAATCCCTGAAGTTCAGCCAGAAACAGGTGGTTGAGCTCACTGCAGAAATCAAGGTCCTCAGAGGTTCCGTTGAATCCCTCATGGGAAGAATGACACTACTCCATTTACTGGAGTAAATCCATAGTTTTACCTGTAATGTGTGATTTCCAGAGTATATCTACCACACTGCTGCAGTCAGTTAACATTAAATATCTGGCTGTCCCAACTACACGCCTGTACTAAAATCAATAGAGGATGACCTTGTGCGATGGACGCCTCATTGGAAGAATTGCCACCATAAAAATGATGCCAAAGTGTATTTAACACACACTGAATGTACTTTATCTAATTTTTGGACCAGTTAGTTTTTATGCTAATATTGCTTTAATGTATGCTTTAATGTATTATGGCTTATTTATGTATATATGTGATTTTAAAGCTGCTAAGTTCAATGATTTGCTCTAAACTGCATTTCATTGTATTTTATATACAATGACAATAAAGTCTCTATCTATCTATCTATCTATCTATCTATCAAACATCTCTAAATCTTAATGGAAATATAAACCCAACGAATCAGTTTAAAAACCTTACCAAAAGGAAAAGATTGTGGTGGTAGAACTACCAATTTGTCAAAGCACACTGGACCACTCATGGATGGATATAGAAAAAACATTCTATAAGGAAATTAAAATTTCAGATATGCCATTCATCAGCTCCAGTATCAAACATCATACCTGCTTTAAAAGCATTAACATAAGCACTTCCCTGGCAGCCTGGTGGGAATTTCTCAAAATATCTAGGTCTTCACCTATCCCACGCACATTTACTCCAATATGGAACAATTCCTCCACAATAAGAAAACGTTAAGTTCCCCATTGTGGTACAATGAAGGGATTAGACATCTAGAGCATGTCATTCAGGGCAGTGTCTTTATTCTATTCCAGGGTCAAGCTGCACAATATGGAATTAGCAATAGTAACTTTCTTGAAAATGAACAGTTAAAATCCATAATTTGGGCGAGATTTAAGTATAACAAAATGGACTGAGGTTTACCTCTGATGATAACAAACTCTTTTAAACTCTCGCCCCCAAAGCTATTATCAAAGATAAAC
This sequence comes from Micropterus dolomieu, assembly GCF_021292245.1. Lineage (NCBI taxonomy): Eukaryota > Metazoa > Chordata > Actinopteri > Centrarchiformes > Centrarchidae > Micropterus > Micropterus dolomieu. The sequence continues at coordinate 1,001,346 of NC_060151.1, read as the reverse complement.
ATGTTACTATTGAAAACAGATGGTTCAATCTGTCCATTAGTTCAGACCAAAACTTCTGGACGCATCCATCCATCCATCCATCATCAACCGCTTATCCTGCGTACAGGGTCGCAGGGGGCTGGAGCCAATCCCAGCTGACATTGGGTGCAAGGTGGGGTACACCCTGGACAGGTCGCCAGTCCATCGCAGGGCCACACATAGACGAACAACCACTCACGCTCACACCTAAGGACAATCTAGGGTAACCAATCAACCTAGCCTGCATGTTTTTGGATGGTGGGAGGAAGCCAGAGCACCTGGAGAGAACCCACGCAGACATGGGGAGAACATGCAAACTCCACACAGAAAGGCCAGAACCGGGGTTTTGAACCCACGACCTTCTCGCTGTGAGGCAATAGTGCTAACCACCGCACCACCGTGCCGCCCACTTCTGGATGCAAATATGTTTAAATACTTTTAGAATTACTAAAAATCACAATCTACAACTCATACAGTATAAAACTCTCCACAGAACACACTATACAGGACAAAGGATGTTCAGAATGGGTCTTATGCAGTCAAACACTTGCCTGAACTGCTCAAGTAACATCTCTGATAGTTACATGCATGTGGCTATGTGCTATGTGCTATGTGCACATGTCCAAATGTTCTAACAGAAGATATGTGAAGACCTGGTGGGCTTCGGTTCGGGCTGTGCTGAGCTGCCCTGGGGATTTGTGGAGGCGTGTGGGTGGGCACTGGCAATGCTGGTAGTTCTCTGGAATGGAGAGACCTGGTGTCCTCTTGCCTAGGGACGGGACTGAATGCAGGGGCCAATGGGGTGGACCATTCCAGCCTAGCCTCCCTATTACTTTTTCCACATCTTCCCTCTGGTTATGTCTCACTACATACACCCTTAGGACCCTGGGGGGTGTGCAGGCTGTGGTGTGTTTGGTGGGTGGGGAAGCTTTATTGTGGCCTTGCCCTCCTTCCTCCCACACTAGCCACCCCTCAATTTTAATCACACATTAGACATAGAGGGCTTGTGGTGTGGGAAGGGCACATTGGGAAGCTCCACTGCCAGCCAGCTGTGGGGTGCCTGTATCGCAACTAGCCCCCAATTTTAACTGCACCTTAGTTACCACACAAATTACCTCCACTCCATCCTACAACACTTCACAAACCATGACATGCATCCAACACAATAGAATATATTTACACAGGTGAGGTGGGTTGAAGGTGAGAGGGGTCTCATTGACCCCTTTCCTGCCACAAGAGCTCTGAGGCGTTGGGGGCGCCATGGGGTCGATGTCCGCCTTGCCTGGCCTGGGTCGGGTCAGGGGCCTCTGGCTTCTGCTCATGTCTGAGGCAGGTGGCGTGTCCTTGGGCCTGGGATCCGTTGTCTCCTCTTCCCGTGGGGGCCCTCTTTGGCAGGTGTGGTCTCCCATCTCTGCCACCTGCCGGCTCTCTCATCACAGGGCTTCTAGTGTTTTGGCTGTCTGGGGGGGCTGCTGAGGGGGGCCCATCATCATCTGGCTGCACTTGGGACTGTTTCTCCTTCTCATTCTCCCTCAGTTGTTTTCTTATGTCTGCTGTCTATTGCTGTTGTCCGGCTGCTTGTCACCTGTTGACCCCCCCTCCCCCTTGTTTTTCTTTCTTTCTTTCCTCCAAGCCCCCCTCCCTGTTCTCCTGCAGGTGTCTTCGCTTTCTGTAATTAATGTTTTCATCTGTTGTTTCCTGTTGTCCCCATCTCCCATCCCCGTTCTCTTGCAGGTGCTTTACTTTCTCTGTGGTGTCTATTTGTGTGATGTGTGTGATCCCATCCCCATTTCTGTCCCCGTCTTGCCCAGTGACAAATGAATATATAATGAAATAATAATAATAAAGACGACATCCCTGTGACGTCAAAGGGATGACCTATTACATGTACAAAAAAGGTATGTAACTCAATAAAGGAGAGGGAAAAAGCCAAAAAGCATAATACAACCTCTTTAACTTCGCCGCCACGCCACACCATGCCACGCCATGCCACTGCAAACTTACAAGTTTTACAACATGGCTTCATCAATGTGTTAAGGGTTTTCTGGGACAGTTTTGGAGTTGATATGTCCAACTTGCTAGGAGTAATACATTACAGCATAAAATGTGTCATTTCCTGTTGCCAGGATGTTGCGCTCTGACTGAATATTGGCATGTGGATGTGTTCAGGCTGGGACTTTTATAGTACATTCCAAATCTGGGACAGATGTAAGCATGTAGACTGAAGTTACAACAACTTCCTGTTTTATGACAAATCATCGATTTTGGAAGCCACACCAAAGCCACGCCGTTCCACGAAAACTCACCGTTTGTACAACTTTTAATCATCAATGGCTTTAGACCGCACAGCACAAATTGTTCGGACTAAATCACTAGGAGGAGTTCGTTAAAGCAAGTGTGTAAATCATCCAAAAATTACCATTAAATTCAAAATGACTTTCTGTTGGGTTTAGAGCATCGCTCCAAGAGGCTTTTTGGTAGGTCTGGATATGATACATGTGCCATAGAAATTTCATACATGTAGGTGAAACGTGCCACGGGGGCTGCTTCGTTAAAGGTCACTTCCTGTTGCCAGTAAGTGGCGCTTTGATTGTGGGTGAATGTCGGCATGTACATGTGTTCAGGGCACGACTCTTAATAAACTTATAAAATTTGTTAGAGATCTGAACATGTACAATCAAGTTACAACAACTTCTTGTGTCATGGCGAAGCGTGGAAATTTGCCGCCACACCACCCCCACGCCATTAACGGCAAACTGACAAGTTTTACAACATGGCTTAATCAATGTGTTCAGGGCTTTCTGGAACAGTTCAGGAGCAGTACATTACAGCATAAAACGTGTCACTTCCTATTGCCAGCAGATGGCGCTATGACTTTGAGTGAATATTGGTATATGGGTGTGTTCAGGGCGGGACTGTTACATATAAAATTTGGTGCAGATGTGACTGAAGTTTGTACAACTTTTAATGGGTTTAGACTGCACAGTGACAATTTGAAGTTGATCGGACTAAATCTCTAGGAGGAATTCGTTAAAGTACAAAGTGTGTAAATTGCCAAAAATAACCATTATATCAAAAATGGCTGACTTCCTGTTGGGTGTCGGGCATCGCTACAAGAGGCTTTTTTGTACGTCTGGATATGACACATGTGCCACAGAAATTCCATACATGTAGTTGAAACTTTGTCAGGGGGCTGCTCTGTACGGGGCGCTAGCGAGCCATTTTGCCATACCCATGCGCGAAACCCATGAAATACGGATTTTTTCGCCGCGTCTGAATTATGTGCAAAGTTTGGTGAGTTTTCGAGTATGATTAGGCCCCCAAACTTGAGGTTACTTTGCAGAAAAAAACCCGACAGTTTTCAATAGGGATCTCGCACGGTTTGTTCTCGGGTCCTAAAAAGGCCTGAAATAGTTCACTTTATGCATAATGATTCTAGAATCTATTAGTTTTACTTTCTGAATAAAATTACTGAACTTTTCCATGGTATTCTAATTTTATGAAATGCACATGTAATCTTGTTAGCCTGATAGTAGTACAAGAAGATAGGCCAAGGAATTATTAAAATAAATTGGAAATAATCCCCTCAGAAACAATATTATCCAAAGCAAACTTCAGGGCAGTCTGGCCAGTAGTTTTGTGGACCAGAGGGTTGAGAAGACCAAAGTTTTATATGTCATTTTGAGTCCACCTTGATTAAATAGTTTAGCATACAGTCAAAGGAAATTAGCTAAGAAATAGACACAGAGCGATACAGATAAATAAAACCCTCAAAGCACAATGAAAAAAGTAAATAAAAAATCAAAGCACAGAGAATCAATGAGTTTTCTATTTTTAGGCAGAAATAGACAGCAGCAGTGTTTCCAGTATTCCAAGTGAGCAGCCATACTGTGGCCAACTAGTCCACCCCCTCCTTCCCTCTGTGTCCTAGCCAGTCATGATAAGGGCCAATCAGGGGCCAGGGCCTGTGCCCATAATTGAGTTGATTTGCATAGCAGCCCAGTGGCTGAAGCGATTAGAAGTTAATCCCGATTAGCTTTGGACATTGCTATTCACCATGCAGCACCCCCAACACCCACACTCAGCCCAGCACTACATTTGACCTATCTTATCTCACAGCACAGAGCCCTAACCCATCATCAGTCTGTGTGTGTGTGTGCGTGTGTGTGGGTGTGACAGTGTGTATGTGAGAGAGTTTGTGTTAAGCTGTAACTACAACACAAATTCAAATGCAATTTAAGTCAAAAACATTAAGACCCAGAGGTGAAAAGATAAATATGGAAATACCATTTTCAGTAGATCTAAAAATGGTTAGGAGCTTGATCAAATGCACAAGGTTGTTGGATAAAGTATCTTTCCATAAATGCACAGTTATGCAACTATACTATTGTCTTGCAACCTTAAAAACTCCTGCAGTTTGATGACCTAAAACTAAATTTTTCTTGGTCATTTTGCAGAATACTTTTTTCTTTATCTTTAAGAATTGTCCTTGTAGGCAGAAGAAAGCATTTTCTTTCTGAGAAAAAGATGAGAAAATCTCTCATGTCTGTACGTTACGTACAAAGCTGGAGTCACACTACCAGGGTTCTCATTTATAAAACTGTGCATTGAACAGACTCCTAATGGTTGCATACGTTCAAAACACAGGAAGTGCGTAAAAATAATCAGATTTATAAAACAGTGTGCACGCACATCCTACGCCGATTTCCCCTTCACAATAAATCACAATCAACTTGAAGTGTGGCTTATGTGAGCGAGCTCCTTGTCAGACTCTTTAAACGCCTACAGTTGCCTATAAATGGTCAGTGAAACGCCTTTCATTAATTTTAATACATACTGACTGCATGAAGAAAAGGACGGCCAATTCTGACAGAAAAGCTGCAAAAAGAAATTTAACCCTTATAATCGATCTGGAGGAAGGGGCATCGCTCCTGAGCAGTGATGGAGGTGAAGGGGGTCACATACATGCAGGACGCACTGGATGACCCAGGCACATCATTTGGATTCCCACGTTTGAAAAGAAAGTAAACCATATGCATTTCGCATTTATTTAGGCTACGCAAACAGTCATTTAAAAAGGCTGCCGATGAGTTAAAAGAAGTATGACTTGTTTTATGTGACATAAGTGGTACACTGAATAATAAATAGTGTTATATTAATATTTGTTAATATTTTTCCATACCGTATTTTTACAAGCAGCGCATCACATCCACACACTGGCGCACAGCGTTTGGCTCAAATACCATAAGGCAACGAACATCTGATAATATATTAAACTAATCACTGAGTCTATCAATTTAAATGTAATTTGTCCTCCTGTTCACCTTATTTATGAGAATAAAGTGCACTGCATTCTTTTGCAAAATCAGATATCTGCGTTTGTGTTAATTATCCCAAATCATTTCTTTCTGTATGCGCTGCAAGTGATCTTAAATAATGTTTTTTAATTTCGCACTTGGGTGTTTGTTTACTCAGAAAGGCTTTCATCTGTATGGCAAATGAACTGATATTATTTAATAATATTAACTTTTATTGGTCTATAATACTCTGTAATATTTTGATTTATTTGACACAATACTATCCATTTCAAACATTTCATCCTTCTGCCATGTGAGTCGCCGTTTTTGTCCACTTTATGTGAGTACGCATGCCTCAGAGTTTGTGTCGGGGACCGCACATTCTCCCGTCAAGTTTGTTTTTTTTAGATCCCAACCTTTTGCGTGGGAAGTGGTGTACGTTTACAGCCCTGTACGCACTGTTTATAAAGGAGGCCCCAGATCTGTTAGACTGTACTTAGCTGCAGTGGTGTTTTGAGCTAAATGCTAACATCAGCATGATAACGTGCTCACCATGGCAATGCTAAAATGTAGATGTTATACAGGTATATTGTTTACACTGTTCACCACATACCATGCTAACATTTGCTACTTAGCACAAAACACAAAGTACAGCTGCAGCTGATGGGAAATTTGTCCAAGAACCAAACAAATGGGCAAACTGAAGTTTTAACTTGATGATGGCGCTAGGTGACAAATTAAGGCATCACCAAAGTTATAAGAACTCTGGGGAAGATGAGTGTCTCAAATGTCTAGTAGATGCTGAGACATTTTACTCTGAACCACAAATGTCAGCCGCAAGAGGACAGGTTAGAACATCTCCAAAATCATTAGGATTCTTTCTCTCAGCATCATGAATGTATGTAAAGAATTTAATGGCAATCCATCCAATAGTGGACATAGTGAGATATTTCCGTTGGACTAAAGTGGTGCATAGACTGTTATTGTCATCCCTAGAGCCTACCATGGATAAAAATGTGCTTGAAGACCACAATCATCAAGTCATTTTGTTTGGTTAACTGTGAGTTTGTAGGTGACTAATGAGTCCAGTTTTGGCATGAAAAGGTTCTCCCATAATGATGGTATGTGAAACCAGAACTCATGGACTGTAAAGGTCCTTTGACACCTGAAAGTCCGCACCAAGGTCCGAACCGAAGTTCATGTTTTCATACATTTTGATACATTGGCTTAGTTTTGGTTTGGTTTCACATTGCAATTATCCAAGCGCACTAAATAACTTTAGATGACATATTTGCATCCTGTCATCATCATCTATGTGGGCTGTGTGTCCCTATACATGACACTGATTGGTTTGTAAATGGACATGCTTCTGACGTCAGCATGTTGTAAGTTTTGCTGGTAGCTTTGACAAGATTGAATGAATGAGGAATGAACAGATGCATATCGTTGCCACTATATTGTTATTATTATGACATTACTACCTGCAGCACCAACTACACTCAAGGCTAGTTCAAATTCGCCAAATGGACATCCTCGTTGTGCAAACATTATTATTCTCTTCGCCGCCAGCAGAAAAGGAAGAGATGACAGCAATCCTTATGCACCTCCATTTGGTTAGAGACCAAAGAGGTGAGTGGCAACTTGCTTTCATAGTGGCCGCCTATTTCAAAAGATGAGCTGTTACAGGCTATTTGTCATTGTATCCTCAATTTAATGCATTTTTCTGTACATTTGTTTGTTTCCGGTTTACACAGGAACCACCAAACTTCCTGTAAATGGTCTGAAAGTCTGCACCATCCAAAAAATGCTTTCACACTAGATACAAACTGAACCATGGTTCAGTTTTAACTGGACCGAGACTACCTCTTTTTGTCGGACCAAATTTCGTCTGTTGGGTCTGGACTGTGGTCTGGGGGAGGGGGGTTCACAACTGTTATTTTGGTTCAGATTAAACTGAAAAGTCCGGGCCAAACAAGTTAGGTGTGAAAGCCTCCTAAGAAAGTGCCAGTACTTCTTGCCTTTTTGACTTTTTTATTATGACTACTGGAGATCAGCCAGCATGCAAAGTCTGTTGGAAGAAAATAAGTATGTTGCTTTACCATTGTAAGGTCACAACTTTAAAGGGTTTAAATCCTTTAACCTGCCTTTCCAGCTAATCATTAGGCAATTTCTAATTGATCCATAGCTGATGATTTGTGTCATGGACACCAGAGCATGTTCACATGATAGTGAGCCATTAGTGCCAAATACCTGAGGGCCCTGAGTCTCTAGTCTGTATTTTATCCAAATTGGGGTGATGTGTGTATGTGTTGGTAAAAGTGTGTGTGCATTTGATTAGGACTTGACAGCCCACTATTTTCAGGAGAGCTAATATTTGGGTCGCAGAGCTTGTGTACATGTTGTGTATTTTTTATAATTCCTGAATTCAGGAAAAATGTATCCACATGCCAACAATTAAGTGCTCACTCGTGTGCATGTAAATACTCTTGATTTGCTTACAGGAGCATATCTGTATTTGCATTGTATGTATGCCACATGTGTCAGGCTGGGTCTCAGTCCCAGTCCCAAATTAGCTGTTTCACATCTTGACCCTTGTGGTATGAACATGACCCACATGGGGCCAGTGCCAAGTGCTGCTGCACTTGAAGGGTACACAGGTACCCCAGCAAGTCCTAAAGGCCACACCAGACCTTCTCGAAACATCCAAACAGTCCTCTTGTAAGCCTTTGCTTAGTGTTTATTTAAAGCTCCATAAATAGATTGTTTGGCAACTTGGGGGCAGCAGAACATGCTGAAAACATTTAACACCAATACAGTCAATACAGCCAATACAATACTTTGTGAATCATCATTTTATTAGAATGTGAATCATATATACGTGAAACACACAGTACAATCATGCCAGTCAAATGCCATCAAAGCTTCCCTAGTTGCTGCTTACCCCTAATGTAACCTAGATTTGTGTTCATGAGTGAGTGACATAAAGGCTTTTATGAAGAGGAGGACCACTGGTTTTGTCTATTTTTCTTTTGCCCATGTATCAGTTTTCTTCTAATCTCTCCCTTAATGGCTCTTCCTTAATTTTCCTTTGGCCAGTGTCATCATTCATAAGCATGATAGCTTCTTTTCAAGTGAAACTACTGTGTACCTACTTTGTCTGCTAAAATATCAGCTGCTCTATTGTCTAGAGCCAAAGCCATCTCTATAAAAAATTACATTACACTGCATATTGGATGGATGGTACAGTATTTCTGTCATTCAAGATAATTAATGAAAACCAAGCTCTCAAAAAGTTAAGTTGGAGAGAGTGAGGCAGAAGATAAACATCACCATGCAATTATTAACTGAAAATATAGCCACAAGCAGCAATGATCGGGATCCAAGTAAGTTGCCATTTGACATTTTCAGAGAAAAAGACCAGATGCCGGTGATAGAGATTAAATAACTGATGAAAAAATTTGGACTCGAAGTCAAACCTTTTTAAAGATAATTGCAGAAACGCAAACTTGATTTTTACAGTATCACCTTGGGGTCAGAAAGGGTAGTGAGGCAAATGTTTGTCACATATCAGCGGATGTGCTAAAAAATATTTCAGCTCTTTAGGACTTATGGGTGATTTTCTTACATTTTTTGAAGTTTGAAATGAGAAAAGTCTTGAAATTGTAAATTGTAAAATTGGAAGAATATCCCAGGACTGCTCAGCCAAGCTCTGTCCGAGCATCTGAACAAAAATTTGATTACAACAGCTTAAGCAAATTTTAATTTACGAGCATTTATGTAAAATTTTACATAGACACAAAAATAGAAGACCCTGCCAAAGTTTTAGGTTGATTGGCCAAACCGCCTAGGATGAGTTTTCTAAAATAGGTTTCAGAGAAAAGAGATAAAAAGTTGCATAATTTGACATTTTTAGAGCAGAAGACCAGTGGAGCAAAGATGCAGATGAATCCAGAGATTAAAATGATGAAAGAAGTTTAACTTTTCTAGAGATAATCACAAAAACGTAAAGTTGATTGCTATACCGCCACCATGAGCTCAATGAGTGCCATTTTTACCCCTCATGTCCAAGCTTTTTTCCAATAATCATAGGACATGTTTTAACTACTTAACCAGAGCTATGACTGTGCCGTATTTCTATCAATAGGGATTAAAGCAGCGAAGCTCCTATTGTTTTTGTTCTCATTATTCATTCTTTCTTTCTATCTTTTGTTTAGTGAGTTTTCAAACACGTTTGGGGCGTGAAAAAATGTGATTCATTTGCAGATTCATTGGCCTCCTCATATTTTTCATGCTCTGGCCGTAAATTAAAGCTGCAAGCAGCAACAAAGGGTCCTCGTGTTTTCACGCATATCAGGCAGCGCTCCGGCGTTGTCGCTGGATGTCAGTTAACATGGCTCTGAATTTCCATAGCTTTTGGACACTGCACAAAGGAGTTAAATATTGTGTAGGACACACCGAAAAAAATTTATGTAAATCAAATGAAGATTGTCACACAAGGATTCCAGTAGGCGGCGCAATGACTATAACTCCTAGATAAAATGTGGATGTCCTCAGGCCCGGACTCTTATCAAACCTATGAAATTTGGGGTATGTAAGGTACACTAACAATATAGTATTATCAACGTCTTAACACTGTTACACTGCCCGAAAGTGAAGTGGATCTGGTGAACCTGTTAGGAGGAGTACATCAAAGTATAAGTCAGTAGGTGGCACTATGACTGAAAATTGACAGGTAGATGTCTTCAGGCCAGGACTGTGACATGTGAAATGTTTCAACAATGTGGAATCAAGTTACAGTAACTTCCTGTTTCATGGCGAAACATGGAAATTCTATGCCATGCCACAGACACGCCCTTAAACAAAAGCTCAAGCTTTTATTAATTTGTCATTGCAAACTTTAAGTCTGTTTTAGCTCTAGGAGGAATTTGTTAAAGTAGACTGTAAAAAAGCCTAAAATTGCACTTTTAAAAAAGCCTATTGAAGCCACACCCTAAACCCAACAGAAAATCAGCAATTTGAATTTAAATTCTTGGGATGATAAATTTGCTAGTAGCAGTAGCTGGAAGGTGCATATTATCTATTATTATCATCGATAAGCAGTAAGTAACCCAGAGACATTTTATGGGTTTTGGACGTGCAGGAAAGGACAAAGTCGGGTCAAAAGAGTAAACACATGATTAACGTTGTGAAACAGTTTTGTTAGGTTTGTTTGGGCACCAAAACTTTTTTGTTATGGAAAAGATAATCGTTTGGATTTAAAAAAGTATGTTGTTACAAAAGTTAAAGAGAAATCAATATTGACTATTGGTTACGCCAACCTCATCCTTAAGAGGATTATTTTTTTTCACTCTACGCATTGGTTAACACTCACCGGCCACTTTTTAGGTACACCTGTTCAGTTGCTTGTTAACACAAATAGCTAATCAGCCAATCACATGGCAGCAACTCAATGGTGGGGAAGAAAGGGGATTTAAGTGACTTTGAACGTGGCATGGTTGTTTGTGCCAGACGGGCTGCTCTGAGTATTTCAGAAACTGCTGATCTACTGGGATTTTCACACACAACCATCTCTAGGGTTTACAGAGAATGGTCCGAAAAAGAGAAAATATCCAGTTGTATGGACAAAAATGCCTTGTTGATGTCAGAGGCCAGAGGAGAATGAGCAGACTGGTTCGAGATGACAAAAAGGCAACAGTAACTAAAATAACCACCCGTTACAACTAATGTGTGCAGAATACCATCTCTGAACGCACAACACGTCCAACCTTGAAGCAGATGGGCTACAGCAGCAGAAGAACATACCGGGTGCAACTCCTGTCGCTTTAGAGATTTGTATCATGTATGTGCAGCCGACAAATCTGCAGCAACTGTGTGATTTCTGCTATCATGTCAATATAGACCAAAATCTCTGAGGAATGTTTCCAACACCTTGTTGAAAGTATGCCACAAAGAATTAAGGCAGTTCTGAAGGCAACCCATTACTAGCAAGGTGTACCTAATAAAGTGGCCAGCGTATGTGTAAACATATTGTTTTGAAGAAATTAATGGGTATATTTACAGTGGAATATAGACATGCCCTGTCAGGAAAACAGGAGGGGTCTGCCAGGGCCATGGCACCTGTTCTCTTGCAGCTCTTTACCAGGGTGGGCATTCCCAAAAAAACATTTCTATCCCAGACATTGCACCAAATGTATAGTTTGTTAGGGATTAAGAGTATCAGAGTAAATCCTTACCACCACCAACTGATGGGTAATGGGAAAAATACAATCAAACCCTAAAGGTAATGCTAAGGAATTTTGTGACTGGGACCGTTGGCTGCTATTTCTGCTTTTCTTTTACATGGAGGTCCCTCAAGCTTCAAAGGACTACTTTGAACTATTCTACATGGTAAATGTGGTACCATGTCTACATGGTATTTGTATACTGCATTCTAGTCTTCTGACCAAAGTGCTTTTTACACTTGTCACATTCATACACTGATGTCAGAGGCTAAGGTACGAACTGCTCATCAGAACGGTAATAGCATTCACAGATGGAACAGCCTTTGGGTGCAATATCTTGCCCAGGGATACTTTTGACTTGCAATCTGAGGGAGCTGGGGATCAAACCACCGACCTTCTGATAAAAGGACTTCTCTACCCTATGCCACAGCCACCGCCAACAGGAGGAAAGCAAGAGAACCCCTTAATGTGCTCAGAGACACCTGTGAGCCTGACCTCCAGTATCTCCTGCAAATGAGGCAAAAGATGGAGCAGATTATAGCTGTGGTACTTGCCAACAAGGAGGAAGCCCAGAAGAGGCAAAAAGATTTGTTTAATAAGAAGGCAAAGCCCAGAGTTTTCTAGCCCAAGAAAGAGTTACTGCTGCTTCTACCCACCACAGACAACAAGCTGCTAGCCGAGCGGCAGAGGCCATTTAAAGTTCTAGAAAGAGGGGTACTGCTACGTATGATTTTGACATGTCACACCATAGGAAGAAGAAGCAAACATATCATGTCAATCTGCTGAAAGAATGGCAACCCAAGGCTGTTCAAGCCAGCCAGCAGCTCTTGTTCAGGGCTGTAAATACTGAAGAGGATCAAACTGAGGTTAAGGTGAAACTCACATTCACTAGGACCTATCCCATCTGTCCTCAGAAATGCAGAGGGATCTCCTTGCCATCGTTCCTCCAGATTTGTTCCAAGACCAACCAGATTACACCACCTTGAAGGAAGACAGCATTGTCCTGGACCATTGGTGTCGCCAGGTCATTTTCCCGGGGCTTTAGCCCCGGATGTTTTGACTGTAGCCCCGAATGTAACTCAACAACAGCAACAAAAATATTTTCCATGTTAATATCTGACCACTGTTTCTATTTCTAAATTTCTATACAAGATGTCTGTCTGATAGTGCTGTAGCTAAATTTAAGGATGCGATTCCATCAGCTCTAAATTCATTATCAAGTCACAAAGTAATGGAGGACTCTTATGCTAATTTCAGTCCCTCCCAAATCGATCATCTTGTTGATAGTGCTGACGGCTCGCTGTGAATGACACTCGATTCTGTAGCCCCTCTAAAAAAGAAAATAATAAAACAAAGACGGTTAGCTCCATGGTATAATAGTGAAACTCGCAAATTAAAGCAAATATCGCGGAAACTTCTGAGGAATTGGCGTTCCACCAAACTGGAAAATTCTCGTTTAATTTGGCAAGATAGTCTTAAAACTTATAGGAAGGCCCTTCGTAATGCTAGAGCAGCGTACTATTCGTCATTAATAGAGGCAAATAGGCACAACCTCAGGTTTCTTTTCAGCACTGTAACCAGGCTGACAGAGAGTCACAGCTCTATTGAGCCAAGTATTCCCATAGCTCTCGGTAGTTACGACTTCATGACCTTCTTTAATGATAAAATTCTAAGTATTAGAAACAAAATTCACCAAGACCTGCCTCTTGGACCCCATCCCGACAAGGCTGTTAAAGAAGTTTTACTCTTAGTCATCACTTCTCTACTAGATATGATCAATCTATCTCTATCAATAGGCTATGTACCACAGTACTTTAAAGTAGCTGTAATTAAACCTCTTCTGAAAAAGCCCAAACTTGATCCGGATGTTTTAGCTAACTATAGACCTATATCTAACCTTCCATTTCTCTCTAAGATCCTGGAGAAAGCAGTCGCCAAACAGCTGTGTGACTTTCTACATAGCAATAGTTTGTTTGAGGATTTTCAGTCAGGATTTAGAGTTCATCATAGCTTCCGTGGTTACCCACATTAACCTGTGTGGCATACTGTGTGATTTACTGTGTGGCTTGTAGGACGTGACCGGCGGAGTGCCACTTGCAACTTCTCCGTGCGCCATAAGGTCAGAGACTCCGTGGAGGCAGCCGTCGGCTTGGCGTTCCCGAGCAGTGGAAGCCGGTGTGGTGAGCGGCGGGTGACCTCCATGCGTGCTTCCCCAGTGCGGTGGGAACCGTGGAGACTGTGTGGCCTATTGTGTCGAATCCTATGTTTAGATTTATATAATTTATCGTCTCTTGTGTGGGCAGAGATCGCTTTTTGTTTAAACGCCCTTTTGTTTTGATTAAGAATAAATACATTAACTTGATGCATGTTTTGAGTCCTCCTTTGGTTTTTCCACCTGGTTTATTTATCTTTTGTTTGTCCCACACCCCTAGACAAGTCTGGGACGTAACAACAGCACAGAGACAACACTGGTGAAAATTACTAATGACCTCCTAATTGCATCAGACAAAGGACTTGTCTCTGTACTGGTTTTATTAAATCTTAGTTCTGCTTTTGATACCATTGACCATCAGATCCTATTACAGAGACTGGAACATTTCATTGGCAATAAAGGAACCGCTCTAAGCTGGTTTAAGTCCTATTTATCAGATCGATCTGTGCTCGGACCAATCCAGTTCACTTTATATTTGCTTCCTTTACGCAATATTATCCGGAAACACTCCATAAACTTTCATTGTTATGCAGATGATACTCAGTTATATCTATCGATCAAGCCAGTTAGCTGAATTTCAAATGTGCCCTAAGGATGTTAAAATCTGGATGACATGTAATTTTCTAATGTTAAACTCAGATAAAACTGAAGTTATTGTTCTAGGGTCCAAGCACTTCCATGACGCATTAAAGATATAGTTTCCCTTGATGGCATCGCCCTGGCCTCCAGCACCACTGTGAGGAATCTTGGAGTTATCTTTGATCAGGACATGTCGTTTAAGTCTCACATTAAGCAAATTTCAAGGACCGCCTACGTAATATTGCAAAAATCAAGAACATCCTGTCTAAAAATATTGCAGAAAAACTAGTACATGCATTTGTTACTTCTAGGCTGGATTACTGCAATTCCTTATTATCAGGTTGCTCAAAAAAGTCCATTAAGACTCTTCAGCTGATCCAGATTCTGCAGCACGTGTTCTGACAGGAACCAGGAAAAGAGATCACATTTCTCCTGTCTTAGCTTCTCTGCATTGGCTTCCAGTAAAATCCAGAATAGAATTTAATCATTCTTCTTACCTACAAAGCGCTTAATGGTCAGGCACCATCATTATCTTAAAGAGCTCATAGTACCTTACTACCCCACCAGAGCACTGCGCTCCCAGAATGCAGGGTTACTTGTGGTTCCTAGAGTCTCCAAAAATAGAATGGAAGCCAGAGCGTTCAGCTATCAAGCTCCTCTCCTGTGGAACCAGGTTCCAGTTTGGGTTCAGGAGGCAGACACTATCTCCACATTTAAGAGTAGGCTTAAGACTTTCCTCTTTGATAAAGCTTATAGTTAGGGCTGGCTCAGGTTAGTCCTGAACCATCCCTTAGTTATGCTGCTATAGGACTAGAATGCCTGCTGCCCCAGTGTTCCTGCTCGACACCCTCTGCTACAATTATTGTTACTAGTCCTACTGTTATTATTGTTATTATAATCATTAACATTACGATTATTATCATTAACACTATCTCTCTTGTCTCTTTCTTACCCCCAACCGGTCGAGGTAGATGGCCGCCCACCCTGAGCCATGATTCTGCTCCAGGTTTCTGCCTCTTAAAAGGAAGTTTTTCCTTGCCTCTGTCGCCTTGTGCTTGCTCTTGGTGGGAACTGTTGGGTTTCTTTAAATATCATCAGAGTACGGTCTACCTGCTCTTTTATGGAAAGCGCTGTGAGATAACTGTTGTTGTGATTTGGCGCTATATAAATTGAATTGAATTGAATATGCAATAATCTTCATGATGTAGCCTGTCTCGAAGGTCTTCAAAGAGCGTAGGCTACTCGCAATAATATTGCTACATTTTGTTTAAAGTTCACCTGACCCCCCATCGTCACTCAGCCTGCCTGCCTTTAGAGAGAGCACGAGAGGAGAGAGAGAGAGAGATACAGAGAGCGCATTGCTCACAGCTTCAGGGCTTTTCCGCCACTTCTAAATTGTCCCTAGCAAAATTGTAATATATTTAAATATAAATGTTGTTGGTCAGTGTCTAGTCAGTGTATAGCTACACAAACGGTTAACAGTCGCCGCAAAGTAGTGAGAGAATATCATGACACACCAGTATGAACGTGACATTGACACCTGTCGCTCTGTGTCCTGCTGTCTCTCTCCCACTCGCACAGAGACACTTAAACACTAAAACGAACATTTGTGTGGAATTGTGGTGATATTTCTGTCTGATCACAAGTGTTTTCAGTTTCAGTTTTCTTCCTCTGATGAAGAGCAGTGCGCTCGTCTCATCGAGTAGGCTACAAGTCAAATTATTTAATATAGGTCTAACTGTTGGCCCACTGTTAAACAGTGGGCCAACGATCGGCCCATAAAGCATAGGCCTATACAGGGCTGGCACAATCACATCTCTTACAGCACCCACGTTTCTTGTGTTGTGGGACAAAAAAATAATAATTCGCCAAATGCGCGAAAATAACTATATAGATATAAGCTAAAAAAAAAAAAAGCTACTGATTACTGCATTACATTCTTTTATATATTTATATTCTGAATTGTCACCTGCCACCTAAATTTTGTCCTTCCCTTTATAAAAATAAAGACATTTCCACCATAAATTGGTGCAGAAAATGTCTCCAGAGGTGAAAAGGTGCCATATGCACATTTAAAAACACTTTAGGCTACAACTCAAGTTGAGAACTATCGGCCAGTGTCTCTTCTACCATTTTTATCCAAAACTATCGAATGGGCAGTATTCAAACAGGTCACGGAATGACCTCCTAGATCCATATCAGTGGTTTTAAGAGTGCCCACTCTACTGAAACGGCTCTTTTGTCTGTAACAGAAGCCCTAAGGTCAGCTAAAGCTGCATCCCAATCCTCGGTTCTTATCCTGCTTGACCTACTAGCTGCCTTTGACACAGTCAACCACAGGATCCTGCTATCCACACTCTCAGCAACGGGCATCTTGGGTAAAGCACTCCTGTGGTTTGAATCCTACCTCTCGGGGCGTTCCTACAATGTTTTGTGGCAAGGACAATTATCCTCCTCCCACTGCCTCTCCACAGGGGTGCCCCAAGGCTCAGTACTAGGGCCCCTTCTCTTCTCACTTTACTCTTTCCCACCTCACTGGGGCTGATCATTCTCATGGCTTCTCTTACCACTGCTACGCAGACGATACTGAAGAGAAACAGAGAAACTTGGGTGTCATGATTGATGACCAGCTGTCCTTTTCAGACCATGTTGCTGCTGTCTCTCAGTCATGCTGCTTTGCTCTATACAACATAAGGAAAATCAGGCCCTACCTCACTCAGTATGCCACCCAGCTTCTGGTACAGGCCATGGTTATCTCTCGCCTCGACTATTGCAATGCCCTCCTAGCAAGTCTTCCAGCTTGTGCGGTGAAACCCTTACAAATGGTTCAAAACAGCAGCCCGTCTGGTTTTTGATCAGCCCAAAAGGACTCATGTCACTCCATTACTCAGTGACCCCCACTGGTTCCCCGTGGCCTCCAGAATCAGAATCAAGTCACTAATGCTTGCATACAGAGTGACTACTGGGTCTGCACCCATCTACCTAAACTCCGTAATACAAACTTACGTTCCTTCTCGGCCACTACACTTCAACGAACGCCGCCTGGCTCTGCCATCACTTCACACAAATCAATCCCAGTCCCGGCTATTCTCATCTGTGACACGCCATCAGAGCAGGGGCGTCCCTCTCTAACTTCAAGAAGCTCTTGAAAACTCATCTCTTCCGAGAACACTTCCTCTTATAACACCTCTAACTCATAACCTCTAACATGCACTTCCTGTGCTCTTCTTCTTCTATCCCCTTACAATTATCTTGTATCAATTGCACTTTTTTTGTAAACTCCTACATCCTTCCCTAGGTATATACCACATTGAGTTGAAATGAACTATGAGCTCTTATTAGTATTTATTGCTGCTCTTACTAGTATGTATTGTCAGTTGTAGATCTGTATTTGATGCTCTGTTGATGCTTGTATGTTGTTCCTCAAATGTAAGTCGCTTTGGATAAAAGCGTCTGCCAAATGAGAAAATGCAAATGTACTTCAGGCATGCCTGCATGTATGTAGATTCAGCTGGGATTAAATTAAATGAGAAAAGTTGATCTATAGGAAAAACATATCTGACAGCCTTACTGCATTATCTTACACAATATTCTTCTTATTTTGAATTGTCACCTGAGACATTTCCTCAATAAATTGGTGCAAAGAAATTCACCACAATGCAGAAAATTAAGTGTTTAAAGCCAAACTTCTTCAGGGGGAGGACCCCCAGAACCCCCCAATTTAATATTATCAGTGTTAATTATTATCAGTAGTAATTATAAAATTCATAATAAATGTAGGCTATATATATAATTTACTGTTGCTTTAAAGACATACTTTGGGTAGGCAACAATGGGGGGTGGGGGGGTTAAAACATGAAAGATTTCTGTCCTGGGATAAGCCCCCAATGTTTCAAGAGCCTGGAAATGCCCCTGTCCTGGATCCTTCTCCTGTCCGCCAGAAGTACCGGGTCCCAGAGACGATGCTCCCAGCTGTAAGGCAGGAACTGGAGGTAATGAAGTCAGTGGGGGTCATTGAAAATTAACAGTGATATGAGATGTCCTGTGCTGCTGGTGCTTAAGAAGGATGGCACTATAAGATTTCTTTATTGACTTTCATAACCTTAGCCCTCAGTCAAAGTTTGATGTTTATCCAACTCTCAGGCTGAATGATCTCACTGAGCATGTTGTCCAGGCCCAAAACATCAGCACTCTAGACTTATGCAAGGGGTAGCTGCAGATGCCCATTGCTCCCTTTAGAAGTCTGTGTTTTTTAAGTTTACTGTTTATGCATTTCTGGTGCTCCAGCCACTTTTCAGCGGTAGTGGGAGACTACAGCCAGCAGGGTTGATTGTTCAACCCAAAAAGTGCTCCCTGGCCCAACGGGAAGCCAAGTATCTGGGCTATTTGCTGGGTCATGGAGTGATATAGCTCCATCAAGAGAAGATGCACGGAGTAGGACTTTCCTTGTCCTTGTACCAAGAAAGTAAAGATAATAAAGTCCTTCCATGGCTTAGCTGGGTGGTACAAGCGATTCGTTTCCCACTTTCTCACGTGAGCAGCCCCCTTAAATTGACCTGAACAAGAAGTCCAGCTTTAATCAACTGCCATGGGAAGAAAAGCATGAACAAGCATTCCTTGACCTGAGGGGGCACTCATCATCCAGTACTTCATTGGCCAGATGTTGGCAGCAGTTTGCTGTGAGGATGTATTTTGTAAGTTTTTTTCCAGCTTATTTGCTCCTCATTTTTCTGTGACTTTTATTTTTCCTACTCTGTTTTATTGTAACTTTTACTCACCTCCAGTGCCATCTAGCCACATTAAAACACCTCATCTATGCTACACCCACTGTCACAGCAAAACGCTTGCCACACACTCCTGACCTTCTGCATCTATGCTCTATGTTTAGGCCACTCATCCAGCATGGTTGACTTAACTCCAGAATCCCTCTTTTATTTGGTTTCTTGCAGTGCTCTGAATTTGCCTCAGCTTCATCTGCCTATAATCTTTATCTCCATCCCAGTCTATCCAACATCACCTTGGATTAAACCATTCAAGTCTTCAGTTGCTGGTCATCTCAGGCATATCTCTCCTACATTTGCAACAATCTTTACGTTATCTCCATCAAACTCATGCTCACCTCAACTCCATTTAAATCTGTTGACTCTTTTGGGGGCCCGTAATTGGCTTGGATGCCTCAACTCCCAAAACGGATCCACCACACTGAGGGGCGAATTCACAAAAGGATTGCGCAGCTTCTGCGACTGCTAAACCTGCACAAATAAGACAAAAAGAAACTGTGTAATTCTCAAAGCACCCGCAAATGGTGAAATGCACCCCTAACTGCACTGCCAAACAAATAGCGTTTCGGTGCTCCAATGCTATTTGCATGAATTTAAATTAGGTAAAATGCATTTTGCTAATTGGCCCCTTTCTATGCAGATGAGCCGTATTGCAAAGAAGTCCAGTCACAAACACCAGCGTTAATAACCACATGCTTTTATAGTAAAATTTATATATATAAAACATTTAGGGGTGTCACATCCAGACTTTCCAGAGATCATGACAGTGGTGGTTGTAGCCAGGCAAAGCAATAGCACATCACAGTACATCATATGCGCATAGACAGTACAATACCTGATATTCACCACAAGGGAATGACACTGGAAAACAACAGCAAACCTACTGCTGTGAGAAGCGGAGATGATGGTTACACACTGTACCAGTCCAGCAGAAAACATAGTAGAAAGAACTGTGCACTCCCCCTCATGGGCCCAGACGCATGAGCTGGAGTGCACAGTTAAAGCTTGCTCAATATGTTACTTGAGTACACTTTAAGAACGAATATTCCTGGGAGCACTACAGAAAAGTGTGGATGAACATTTAACAGATGCAAAACCAGGGCAAATTATGCTCAGCTGCAAAACTTCATGGGCGTGTTTGCACTGTAATATCATTAGCGCAATATCTTTTGGAAATTGGACCTTGAGACCGGGCGGATAGCGGTTGCAAGTGATGCAAATCATGGTGCTATCAGCGACCACAATCCATTCTTTGTGAATTCACCCCTGAGTCTTCTACTCCCAAGCCTTCAATATATCTGTCTCAGGCCAGCCTAAAGAGACAACTTCCTCCCCCACGTCTGCCTCTTCCTCACATCCTCTCCATCCTGTACTCACTTGTTTCATTAAACTTTTAATATCACATTGTTGTGGTGTAGTCCTTGCTAATGAATGATACAATAAAATTCCTATACAATTCAATAACAAACATCTGAATGTATAACTACATGACTGATCCCTCTTTTACACAATCCCAGTCATAATATTATTGAATTGACAGTAGTTCAACAGCGATCACAATTGTGGCAAAACAGAAGCCAACCGCAGTGTGCTTTTATTTGACATATTTTTCACAGTACTTTCATTACAACTCATTAGAGACATATAGTTTGGAGGTAGTTGCGAGCAGTAGTGCGGAGTGGACTGTCTTCTTTAATTCAATCTAACTAAATTAGCCAACTATAAAAAAGCATGCATGAATCATAAAGGACCTTCAGTTTGAACACACTTCGCTCTGTAGGCCGAGAGTTACAAAGCCAGTGTAGCCTTGTTAAAATTACATATCATTATCTATAGGTCATTATATCCCATCTTGTACATAAAACATATTAATAATGAATCTCCTTGTGTGTCAGTGACAGTTTATATCTTACCTGTCACTGTATGCAGCAGCTGTGGCAGCAGTAGGCTGGGCATATCTGTAGGTAGCGTAACCACCCTAGAAACACACACACACACACATACCAGAATTACAACAAAAATATGTAACTTAAAATGTCCCACATTGCTTTTTTTATTTCTGATAGACTATGAGAGCATGAATCCCAAATGCATGTAATTGCCATTAGCTGTTCAGTTCTGTATGTAATATGTAAACATAAGCACCTCCACAAACACACCAAAATACATACATCACTCATTTTTGTTCCTAAAAGATACACAGCCTAAGTTTGTAAAAATCTGCACTGCAGCCAGGAGTTTAGAAATACCAAGAACATGAGTACATGAGAACATGAACACTGGTGCATAAGCATGAGCAGTGAAATAGAGGATTAGTTATTGTAGAGAAATATTTTGACATCAGTTTAGAGTTTGTTATTACATTTAAGTCTTTTGTGAGTCTTTTTACAATAAGCAGCCATTTATTTTCATTCTGGAATTCAGGAGTTCTACCTGGCTAGGTAAATGTTAAAATCCAGGTTTGTTATTTCAAATGTATTTAGTTCCAGTTTTATTTATGTGGCGCCAATTCATAACAAAAGACATCTCTTTGCACTTTTTATATAAAGCAGGGAAGAGATCCAACAATTCCCAATTCCCCAACAGTGTATGTCAACTGCTTTATTGAACATTATACACTGTATTCACAGTCAACATGAGCAAGAGGAAACAAGACATTTTCTAAAAAAGATTAAGTTGAAACTGTAAACTTAAAACTAGACAGTGCAATTTCTGGAGAAATTGGGGTGTGAATGCTGGCTGTTGAAGGCTGATGATACACTGGATTTCTAAACTTCATGCAAGCTCTCATTTCAGCCTCTTAAACATGCAGTAGATGCTCCTGTCTCTTTAAACCCCCCACCCCCCCCACCCCAAAAGCCCACTGTGTTCTGATTGGCCAAGATCCTGAAGCAGGATGATTATGCCACTCAGCGGTAGAGACAAACTAAGCATAGGAGTTGCCAGTTGTTATTGAGGCTGCAGGCAAATTACCATATATGGAAAACCAGCTCTGTATGACATCATTAAGAGCTAAGAGTAGAGCTCTGGCCACATTTAAGATGAACATCTGACACTGAAACATTATAGATAAGACAGAAAATATAAGAAGCCTAATAAGTCTCCTTTAATGTGTGTGTGTGTGTGTGTGTGTGTGTGTGTGTGTGCCTGCTGGGATAGACAGTTATGCATACATGTGTTCTCCCATTCAGTAAAGTTTAAAGCTCCATGCTTTGAGGGCTCTGTGTGTGTGTGTGTGTGTGTGTGTGTGTGTGTGTGTGTGTGTTGTGTGTGTGTGTATTATGTCTGTCAGTCAGCTCTTCCGCAAGTTAAAAAACTGGTACGTTCTGCCCTGCTCCAGAAACAGAGACAACAAAGAAGGAAAAGTACCGCCAAAACAGGACGAGAAAAGGGAAGCAGACAACACAGGAGAACGGGGAGACAAGTGTTGCGTCGTTCAAAGAATGTTTCGTTCATTTGACCTAATCTTGTATATGACTCAGGAACTCATTCATTTTCACCCATATGTGAATAGTCAATTCAATTCAAATGAGCTTTATTGGCATGAATGTATAACAACAATATTGCCAAAGCATCATACAAAATACATAAGAACAATCTACCCCATACATATCATTAAACAAGTACTTAAAGCGTAAAGTAATTAAAGCGTATGTGTGTTTGTGTGTGTGTGTTGGAAAAAGAAAAATATATAAAAAATTAAAATAAATAAGTAAATAAAACAGTAAGTCTGTGTGTGTGTGTGTGTGTGTCTGTCTCTGTGTGTTAAATTTTTTAAAAATATATTAAAAATAAAATAAATAAATAAAATATTAAGCATGTGTGTGTGTGTGTGTGTGTGTGTGTTAAAAAATAAAAATATATTAAAGATTAAAATAAAATAAATTAATAAAACAGTAAGCGAGTGCGTATGTGTGATAAAAAAATATATATATTAAAAATTAAAATAAGATAAATAAAAAATATTTGAAAAATAAAATAATAATAATTAATAAAAAGAAATCGGTATCAAATGTAAAAACAAAACAATTATCACTCCCCAGCCCTGGGAGAAGAACGCTGTTTGCTTGTCTTTATGGCACATTCACTTTTTGTATACATGTTCTTAATCAAATCATATGTTTTTCCTCCAGTGCCACTTTCAAGTAGCATATACAGTGGGGGAAATAGGTATTTGACCCCTTGCTGATTTTGCAGGTTTGCCCACTTACAAAGAATGCAACGATCTATAATTTTAATCATATGTACATTCTAACAGTGAAAGACAGAATCCCAAAGAAAATTCCAGAAAATCACATCATATGAATTTATTAAAATTGATAACCATCTGATGAGGAAAAACAAGTATTTGACCCCCTGGACAAACAGCATGTTAATATTTTGTAGAAAAGCCATTATTGGCCAGCACAGATGTCAAACGGTTTTTATAGTTGGTGACGAGGTTTGTGCACATTTCGGCAGGGATGTTGGCCCACTCCTCCCTGCAGACAGCCTCCAAATCATTCAGGTTCCGAGGTTGTCGCCTGGCAACGCGAATGTTAAGCTCCCTCCAAAGACTTTCAATTGGATTCAGGTCTGGAGACTGGCTAGGCCACTCCAGAACCTTGATGTGCTTCTTCTTCAGCCACTCTTTTGTTGCTTTGGCGGTGTGCTTAGGGTCGTTGTCGTGCTGAAACACCCATCCTCGACCCATCT
>NC_060151.1:975703-977523 GCF_021292245.1 Micropterus dolomieu | reverse complement strand
CTGTAGCCCCTCTAAAAAAGAAAATAATAAAACAAAGACGGTTAGCTCCATGGTATAATAGTGAAACTCGCAAATTAAAGCAAATATCGCGGAAACTTCTGAGGAATTGGCGTTCCACCAAACTGGAAAATTCTCGTTAAATTTGGCAAGATAGTCTTAAAACTTATAGGAAGGCCCTCCGTAATGCCAGAGCAGCATACTACTCGTCAGTAATAGAGGAAAATAGGAACAACCCCAGGTTTCTTTTCAGCACTGTAGCCACAGTCACAGAGAGTCACAGCTCTATTGAGCCAAGTATTCTCATAGCTCTCAGTCGTTACGACTTCATGAGCTTCTTTAATGATAAAATTCTAAGTATTAGAAACAAAATTCACCAAGACCTGCCCTTAACTGGCACCAACTTATCTCTTAACTCAGCAACCTTAGAAGCAGCTGTAGAACCAGATATATGTTTAAACTGTTTTGCTTCCCTCAATCTTTACCAACTAACTTCAATAATTTCTTCATCTAAACCATCAACCTGCCTCTTAGACCCCATCCCGACTAGGTTGCTTAAAGAAGTTTTACCCTTAGTCAGCACTTCTATACTAGATATGATCAATCTATCTCTATCAACAGGCTATGTACCACAGTACTTTAAAGTAGCTGTAATTAAACCTCTTCTGAAAAAGCCCAAACTTGATCCGGATATTTTAGCTAACTATAGACCTATATCTAACTTTCCATTTCTCACTAAGATCCTGGAGAAAGCAGTTGCTAAACAGCTGTGTAACTTTCTACAGAGCAGTAGTTTATTTGAGGATTTTCAGTCAGGATTTAGAGCTCATCATAGCACAGAGACAGCACTGGTGAAAATTACTAACGACCTCCTTTTTGCATCGGACAAAGGACTTGTCTCTGTACTGGTTTTATTAGATCTTAGTGCTGCATTTGATACCATTGACCATCAGATCCTATTGCAGAGACTGGAACATTTCATTGGCATTAAAGGAACCGCTCTAAGCTAGTTTAAGTCCTATTAGTTTGTACATGTTAACGATGAGTCCTCCATGCACGCCAAAGTTAGTCATGGAGTTCCTCAAGGATCTGTCCTCGGACCAATCCTCTTCACTTTATATATGCTTCCTTTAGGCAATATTATCAGGAAATATTCTATAAATTTTCATTGTTATGCAGATGATACTCAGTTATTTCTATCGAACAAGCCAGATGAAACTCATCAGTTAGCTAAACTTCAAATGTGCCAAAAGTTATTGTTCTGGGGCCCAAGCACCTCCGTGACGCATTATATAGTTTCCCTTGATGGCATCGCCCTGGCCTCCAGCACCACTGTGAGGAATCTTGGATTTGTCTTTGATCAGGACATGTCGTTTAAGTCTCACATTAAGCAAATTTCAAGGACCGCCTTTTTTCACCTACGTAATATTGCGAAAATCTGGAACATCCTGTCTAAAAATGATGCAGAAAAATTTGTTACTTCTAGGCTGGATTACTGCAATTCCTTATTATCAGGCTGCTCGAAAAAGTCCATTAAGACTCTTCAGCTGATCCAGATTCTGCAGCACGTGTTCTGACAGGAACCAGGAAAAGAGATCATATTTCTCCTGTCTTAGCTTCTCTGCATTGGCTTCCAGTAAAATCCAGAATAGAATTTAAAATCATTCTTCTTACCTACAAAGCTCTTAATGGTCAGGCACCATCTTATCTTAAAGAGCTCATAGTACCTTACTACCCCACCAGAGCACTGCGCTCCCAGAATGCAGGGTTACTTGTGGTTCCTAGAGTCTCCAAAAGTAGACTAGGAGCCAGAGCGTTCAGCT
>NC_060151.1:975361-975683 GCF_021292245.1 Micropterus dolomieu | reverse complement strand
AATAATAATAATTAATAAAAAGAAATCGGTATCAAATGTAAAAACAAAACAATTATCACTCCCCAGCCCTGGGAGAAGAACGCTGTTTGCTTGTCTTTATGGCACATTCACTTTTTGTATACATGTTCTTAATCAAATCATATGTTTTTCCTCCAGTGCCACTTTCAAGTAGCATATAGAAAAGGCCCTCGTGCCAGATGGAATCAAAGGCTTTTTGGAAGTCAACAAAACAGGCATATACCTTTCTTTTCTTAATGTTTAATTCTTGATCAATTAGAGTCTGTAGAGTAAATATATGGTCCCTTTTGCGGCAATTTGGCAA
>NC_060151.1:973165-975341 GCF_021292245.1 Micropterus dolomieu | reverse complement strand
AAAGGTGCTTCTACTAAATACTGAGCAAAGGGTCTGAATACTTATGACCATGTGATATTTCAGTTTTTCTTTTTTAATAAATTGGCAAAAATTTCTACATTTCTGTTTTTTTCTGTCAAGATGGGGTGCTGAGTGTACATTACTGAGAAATAAAATGAACTTTTTTGATTTTTGGAAAATAGCTGCAATGAAACAAAGAGTGAAAAATTTAAACGGGTCTGAATACTTTCCGTACCCACTGTATGTAATGTTGACTCCAAGAGAAGTGTAGTTTTTTGTATGTTGTAATTTAGTGGTGTCTAAATAGAAATTGTGTGTAACCTGATTTCTGTATTGTTTGTGATCATTATCTTAGTCTTTGCTGTGTTTACTGTCAGGGCCCAGGTCTGACAGAATCTCTGAAGGAGGTTAAGGTGATGCTGCAAACCTTCTTTAGTAGGTGAGAGCAACACTAAGTCATCTGCATACAGCAGACCTCTGATCTCTGTGTCGTTCAGGAGTAGGCCAGGTGCCGTGGAACTTTCTAATTGGTTTGCTAATTCATTGATATATAGGTTGAAGAGAATTGGACTGAGATTGCATCCCTGCCTCACTCCCCGGCCCTGGGAGAAGAACGCTGTTTGCTTGTTTCCAGTCTTTATGGCCCATTCACTTTTTGTGTACATGTTCTTAATCAAATCATATGTTTTTCCTCCAATGACACTTTCAAGTAGCCTATAGAAAAGGCCCACGTGCCAGATGGATTCAAAGGCTTTTTGGAAGTCAACAAAACAGGCATATACCTTTCTTTTCTTAATGTTTAATTCTTGATCAATTAGAGTCTGTAGAGTAAATATATGGTCCCTTTTGCGGCAATTTGGCAAAAAAACAATTTGGCTTTTATGCAGAATATTGTGGTCATCAAGAAAGTTGACAAGTCGTTTCTTAATGATGTTGCAGAATATTTTTCCCTCTGTAGTTATTTGGGTCATATTTATCTCCGGATTTATGAATTAGGGTTATTAAACCTTTGTTCCAGATGTCTGGAAAAGTTCCAGTTGCTAGAATAATATTGGATATTGGATAGTTTTAGCATATCCAATCTGATTTAATGGTCTGAGTATTTGATCATTCCGTTAAGGATTCCATCAATACCACAAGCCTTTTTTCCTTTCAGGGACTGGATGACTTCTGTTCATTCTTGTTCTGTTACCGGGTAATCTAGAGGGTTTTGGTTGTTTTTTTATCACCACCTCCAGAGTTTTCCATTATGTGAATATCTTGTACTGATCATAATTTTTTGTAATATTAATGTATAATTTACTAAAGTGATTAATCCAAGTATTTCCATCTTGGAACTTGTATTGTTTCAGAGTGGCTTCATATTGACAACGTATGTTGTGGTTATCTGGGTCCCTGTGCTTTTTATTGATTATTATCAAACCATTTGTTATTGTCCATTTGTTGAGGTTTTGGTTTGGAGGCTTTCAAATAAGACAATAAAGCCAAATGATGAAATATGTAATTGATTTTGTCCACAGCAGAATTTATACCAGATTTATTCTGTGGAAATGTTTCAGTTAGAAATAAATTTGTTAAATCATGTATGTTTTGTAGTGCCTTTTGATACGCCCCCATGCTGTCTGGGGTCCATTTGTATGGGTATGTGCTGTTAAACAGTTCACAGGCACTAGGGGCCCCAGACTTACTTCTGCGTCAAATTGACGGAGTAGGTGACAGCGTAGGCTACGGGGCTACGCAGTCGCCTGACGTGCACCTCCTCAAAAATGTAACTACGTCGAGTCGACGCGGACCGTAAGCTCTGTGATTGGTCGGCTGGGTAGCCTCGCAATGCCTCCGAGTGGACCAGAAGTACCCCGAGCTTTAAAGTAACATTTACTAGCGGCCAAAACGGCGGCTGTAACACACTGAATTAATATATTTAACCGTCGCAACCCGAGGGAAATGACTCGTTTTGCTATCAGAATGTGATCCATTCTGTCGGTAACATTTGAAAAGGCTACACCAGCTGCACGTTTACAATTTTACCCCCATTTATGTTAACAGAGGGCTAAACCGGAAGTTAGCCTGCTCGGGCGGCAAAAGTCAACACAGTGGACGCTGTAGCGCTACTGCCGACTGGCGTTTGGGGGTGTAATTGCAGAATGACGGACACACCTACGCACAAGTATAAATG
>NC_060151.1:967400-973145 GCF_021292245.1 Micropterus dolomieu | reverse complement strand
TTCTTGTTCTGTTACCGGGTAATCTAGAGGGTTTTGGTTGTTTTTTTATCACCACCTCCAGAGTTTTCCATTATGTGAATATCTTGTACTGATCATAACTTTTTGTAATATTACTGTATAATTTACTAAAGTGATTAATCCAAGTATTTCCATCTTGGATTGCCAATTCATCATTGTTCTTTCTTAGTTTTTAGGGTGTACTTGTATTGTTTCAGAGTGGCCTCATATTGACAGCGTATGTTGTGGTTATCTGGGTCCCTGTGCTTTTCATTTGATAATTTCCTTAAAGTTTTCCTTAGGTTTTTGCATTCAGTGTCAAACCATTTGTTACTGTTCATTTGTTGAGGTTTTGGTTTGGAGGCTTTCAAATTAGACAATAAAGCCAAATGATGAAATATTGAATTGATTTTGTCCACAGCAGAATTTACACATTATACATTATTCTGGGGAAATGTTTCAGTTAGAAATAAATGAGTTAAATCATGTATGTTTTGATTTTCAAGTGCCTTTTGGTATGCCCCCATGCTGTCTGGGGTCCATCTGTATGAGTATGTGCTGTAAACAGTTCACAGGCACTAGGGGCCCCAGACTTAGACTGAGCCCTTTTCAGATAGATAGTGATTTTGCTGTGGTGTGAGAGGGGTGTGAGGGGGCTGACTGTGAAAGCTCTGAGAGACATTGGATCTAGATCTGTAATGAAATAATCTACCGTACTACTGCCAAGAGCTGAGCTGTAAGTGTAGCGACCCAGAGAGTCCCTTCGTAGCCTGCCGTTGACTTTGTACAGACCCAGCATACGGCAGAGCTGTAGAAGCTGCATACCGCTTGTACTAGCAGGACATTCAGGGAGGGGGAAGCAGGTGCTTCCAGGTAAGTGTTTGTCTCCCTGGGTGTTCATAGTGTCAGCTCTTTCCGCTGTTCGAGCGTCTCCACAGAGTAATACATTTCCCATGGTTTTTATAATGGTTAACTTCCTCCTCAAGAATAGAGAAAGTATCTGGGTTGTAGTAGGGGGATTCTGATGGCAGTATATAGATGGCACACATGCAGACATGTTGCTCAGCACAAATCATCTGTTTATTAATTTTCAACCATATATAAGATTCTTCTTTTTTAATAACTGTGATGGACTGGCTCAGTTCTGATTTACACCATATAATCAGGCCTCCTGAATCTCTGCCTTGGGTTATTGTGGGATTTTTTGTTGATGGTATAATAATGTCAGTGTAGCCGTGAGGACGACCAGTGGAAACATCTTCTCTGCATCATGTCTCCTGTAAAACTTTTACTCTCTATTAAAATCTGAATTTCTGCTCTTTAAACCAAAAGCTGATGATCTCAGACCTTGAGTGTTCCAACATGTTATTGTAAATGATTTCATCTCCAAGTGTAATCCGTTCAAAAATTCGACAAATAATATTAGTAATAAACGAAAAGAAAAAAAAAGTGTAAAAGTGTAAAAAGACTCCTCAGAGAGTCTGCCAGTCTGTCCTGCTGGGACCTTAAGTTGTTGGTGCCTGTATGAATGATGATGTGGCTAGGTGAGCCTAGTTCAGGCACTGTTAACAGCTCCAGGGCTCTCCTGGTGTTGGGGCACCAGATCTTCTCCGTTCTGTGCCTTGGGAATAAGGTCTTTTCATCCAGCAACTTTCCATTAGAGTCCATGAGGAAGATAATGTCAGCACTTCTGCCTGTGTGTGTTTGTTTCTTTTTCCTCTTTTTTTCTCTTCTGGTGTATTGTGGTCACTTCTTCAACCTCATAAAAGGTTGGTGTTTATCCAATTTTTGGACCAAAAACAAACGTTTTGTTTAGCAGCAAGCCTTAAACATGACTTCTCACCAACAACTGAATTCTCTCTCTCTCTTGGACTCTTACATTCACTCATCACATGGCAGCTGCATGGGCTCCATCAGCACAGGAAACAATTGTTTAGTTCGCAACTGTGGGTCTTGGATTTGAGTCATTCATTTGTACGTGACAGCTTGGCCACTGTGGAGCAGACATGAACTTATTTATTCACCACTCACATGGGGGCTTGGAGTCTTTCGTTCATACGGCAGGTTGAGTTACTGCCAGCGCCAGAGAATGAGAGGCAAGTCGGCTGTCAGGTAACAGTCACTGGACTGACATTATATATCTATTTTGTTAATTATGTGACATTTTATAAAGCATAACGTTATTACAGCGCAGTGATGCTATAGTTTTAACACAGCTGTACCGTAACTTTAGTGCTGCTAGTTATTACAGCTAACAGCTGCTGAGAGTTGTCCTGGGTCCACTCCACTTCAGTGCCTGGCACCTGGCACAAGTACCTGGCAGGGTTCTACCGTGACCTGAACTTCAAGGTAGTCTCCTCTCCAAAACAAACGGACCCAATCATTAAAACATTAAAACACAGCCACATAGCAACGTTAGCGTTAGCCCTGTGGTGTGTTTACAGCTAACAGCTGATCTGGGTCCACCAGAGAATGCAACGGTCCAGTCCAGTGCTGGACTGGTGAACAACCTGACAGTGTTTGAGAGCGATGTGCTCATGTCTCTGTCTCCAGAATCCGGACCTGATGTGACCCATTCTGCGTCCAGACCTGCCAAACTGCTGTGTTTTATTCATATAATGTATCAAGCTTATTACTTCAATATTCCAGCAAATCTGATGTTAATATATAGATTTAACTCACGGATAGAGACATTATGCTACTGTATGAATGAGCACTTTCGAGGTATAATGATAATTAATTATAATTATAAGTAATAATTATAATTATATATATATAAGTAACTATAATTATATATACACATATATAGCGGGTTTGGTTGTATACTCAGGAAAGATTGTGAAAATAGTCGGATTTAGCCGGAGTAGTGGCGTTGAATATTGACATATTTCTGTGGTTTTTACATGGTTTGCATTTGGTTGTGGCCCCATGGGACTTTATAGAAAGATAATAGAGAATGATCAAGAGGTGAATTTGTGCATTATACTTTGTCAGTTAAAGCAAACCAGGAAGCCTTCCGTGTTTGAGAACTGTGCTGTCTTTTAATCGCCCACTAGAGGGCTGCAGCACCGCAATAACCAGCCTAGTTCAAATGAATGAAATGACTCAAAAAAGTCTACTTAATTTAATGAACAAGATGTGAACATTTGAGACAGTAAAAGGATTTGAACTTCCCATCACTAATTACTCACCATTTCACAAAGAGGACCAAACGTAACAAACCAGGATTCACTTCAGAACTGAAGCACAAGGATGGGTTGAATATGTAAGTTTGGAATTTTCATATTGCTTTACTGTTAACGTTATATGTTAGCCGGGTAAACTTGGCGCTAGCATGCTCCGTGGCTAATGTTGATGTTCACCGGTAATGTTGTGTGTGTCTGTTGTGACATGCAAATATACCTAATAGACCCTGTTGTACACAAGTGAAAAACAAATGGTCACTTGCTTGCCAACGTTGTGTAACTTTGATTACCTCCAAGCGGCTAACTTGCTTATACCCAAAAGCTTTAACATTAGAGGCCCTCTGGGCAGTGGGTTTAAAGTCTGGCAGAGACCAAGACATTACCACAGCTCTGTTACAGTTCCACTGTAAAATAAATATAAGAATTCTACTCTTCTGCTGCATTCATGTAGACTCACAATGCATTGTAAACAACAGTCTCACTTATAAATTAGCTTTTGGTACGTCACGACCCCATTTACAGCTAAAGTCAAATGTTCTGTGTAATTTATTTTCATTTCACAAGTTTGGATTGGTTGTGTGTGTTTTGTAGTTGTTTCCTGTGTTACGTTGTAGTTTTATTCTGACCTAGTATTCTGGTTTAGTATTACTGTGTTCTTTGCTTTTGAATATGTTTCATTTTGTGACATTGTTTCCCTGTATGCCTGAATTGGAGTTATTGCAAACAAAGTACTGTAAAACAGGCGCCAAAATCCATGTATGGTTCTTCCTTTCATTATTTCGTTTCAAAACCATATCGGAAAAAACAAAAAAACAAGTCCTGTTTTGGTTTTTCTGTTTTAAAACCAAAACGGAAAAATGGAAAAACTGTAAAAAAAACAAAAAAAAAACCCAGGTCTAAACCCATAACGGAAATCAAAGGAGCTCAGGCATGTTTGTCTTTTATTATTATTATAATTATAGTTAGCCTGTTATTATTATCATATGTAGCCATTTTGCCCAGCTGCAGTAGAACATGGATCATGCCTAATATTCATCGAGCCAGAGGGAACAATTACGAACCGTTAACAGCGCGTCGGTTGTAATAGCAACACAATCCATACCGGAGAGGGAGTAGGGCGGTGGAGCATACAGGGACAGGAGATCGCGGAGCGACCGGCCCGCTACGGACGGTCGGTGATCGTTCCCTCTGGCTGGATAAAGTCTGACACTTCTGATTTTACGCAAGATCCATGATGATATAGAAATTAATAGCTGAATGTTTTAGAGATCCCCCAAAATATCACAAATCATGCTTTTAGGGGAGCCGATGTCTTAAAGATTAAGGTGAGCTAAGCTCCTCCTGGCTCCCCCCTCGTTCACACCATGCCTACAATCCGTTCTAACTCCCCGACGTGTCACATATGGTCAAGGCCTATCGCCATTTGTAACGCACAGGGGATCACTATAGCGTCGTAGGTCAACGCAGTGGGGGAAGCCCTCTAGCGTCATTTTGTGGCGGTAAAGGCAGGTATATGATATTTAACAGTAAAGATTGAGTGAGAACCAGTGGAGGCTCCTGCCAAATTTCTCAGGGGGGGCAATTGTTGCGATGATGGCTAAGGTGACCAGTTCAAGGGTCTAAGTCTGCTATAAGACAAGGATTGTTCCTTAGGCTACATACTGTACAGTATTTGTGAACAGCTACATACTGAAGTTCATTGTCAATGTCTACAATGAATGAACAGTCCTCAGTTAATATCAACAGATCTATGAGACCTTTGGATGTAAAGGCAACTTCTTTAGCATTAATGAAAAAAGGATGACTCTCACACTCATCTGATTTATCTGTGACAAACCTTTTATTTAGGAGCAACAAATCCAGAATAAAGCGCAGTATTTACACATAAACAACAAGGCGTGTAAGGGGAAATATAAAAGGTATATTCTATTGTTTTTGGCTTATTTTCTGTGTTGCTTTCCTACTTCTTCTTCTTTTTACCCTCTTCTGACAAGATGCCAGTGGTGGCCACATCATGCTACCTCGTCTTTCTTCTTCGGTTTCTGGCATTAAAAGAAAAAAAAACGACACATCAAATAATTGTTACTGGTTGAGTGCAGCTAACTTTAAATTGACTCCACCAACACCATATAAAACATGGTTTAATCACATTTAACATAAGCATAAAATTCAAGATTATTAGCTTAGCCTCTGGCATTTTACGAAGCATAAATTAGCCTAGTGGCTAGCGGACTTTTCCTCTCCTCATAGCTTAACAAATTACATGTATTATTTATACTGTGTCTTACTCACCGCTGGTAAAGTCACTGCATCTCCCGACACCACGGTTGAATTTTCAGCCTGAACGTACGTTTTCTACAGCAGCTGGTCGTAGTGAGAGCAACAAGCTGGAGGACTGCCGAGTCATTTTCAGGTGGCAGAAGCGTAGCTCTGCTGCTGGGCGCATGACGTAAACAGTAAGTGCGAGCCCTCTCAGAACCCATAGAGATTGCATTGCAGCGGCCGCAGCTCGAAAAAAACTGCCTTTACACGAAAGTCTATGAGAGAGATCTGGGCGATTTAC
>NC_060151.1:937799-967300 GCF_021292245.1 Micropterus dolomieu | reverse complement strand
CCAGTAAAATCCAGAATAGAATTTAAAATCATTCTTCTTACCTACAAAGCTCTTAATGGTCAGGCACCATCTTATCTTAAAGAGCTCATAGTACCTTACTACCCCACCAGAGCACTGCGCTCCCAGAATGCAGGGTTACTTGTGGTTCCTAGAGTCTCCAAAAGTAGACTAGGAGCCAGAGCGTTCAGCTATCAAGCTCCTCTCCTGTGGAACCAGGTTCCAGTTTAGGTTCAGGAGGCAGACACCATCTCCACATTTAAGAGTAGGCTTAAGACTTTCCTCTTTGATAAAGCTTATAGTTAGGGCTGGCTCAGGTGAGTCCTGAACCATCCCTTAGTTATGCTGCTATAGGCCTAGACTGCTGGGCAGATGGCCGCCCACCCTGAGCCATGGTTCTGCTCGAGGTTTCTGCCTCTTAAAAGGAAGTTTTTCCTTGCCTCTGTCGCCTAGTGCTGCTCTTGGTGGGAACTGTTGGGCTTCTGTAAATAGCATCATAGAGTACAGTCTAGACCTGCTCTTTTATGAAAAGCGCTGTGAGATAACTGTTGTTGTGATTTGGCACTATATAAATTGAATTGAATTGAATTGAATATTGGCCGATAATATTGACCGGCCGATAAATCGGTCAGGCTCTACCAGAGAGAGATGCTTGTCATTATGGACTGGAGTGACTTCTGGGACAGGGTTGTGCTGAGATTGGTGTCAGTCAGAATTAAAAGCAATAGGATGAAGTTCTTAGTAAGTTGTTTAACACCATTGTGGCTAATGAAGACTAATAAGACAGCCTAAGACTAATAAGAAAGCTGAAACGTTCAGGGCTTTTTAAAAGAGCGGGAATGGGATGTGAAAAGGGTAACCCTAACCCTAACCCTAACCCTGGCCCTAGATTGTGATTGCAAGAGACTGTAGTTGATTGTGGAGTTTAAATGATTGTTTATCCACGATGTCATTGAACAGCTGTGAACAGCTGGGGGATGAGACGGATGAGGTACTGGTAACTGTTTGATGATTGAGCCTGGGAGATCAACTAATCTGACAATGGAGTCACCAATAATAAGGATTTCAGGTTGCCTGTCCTAGCAGAACCTGTTATACAGGTGCATCTGAGAAAATTAGAATATCGTGAAAAGTTAATTTTCTTCCATAATTTAAGTCAAAAAGTGAAACTTGAATATTTTCTACATTCATTACACATAAAGTGAAATAATAAAAGCCTTTTTTGTTTGAATCTTCATTATTACAGTTTATAGCTCACGGAAACCAAAAATCCATATCTCAAAATATTAGAATATCAGAATAAATAACGTATAATACAGAATTGGGGACCTGAAAAGTCTGGTTTAGTACTCACAACCACAATCATGGGGAAGACTTCTGACATTAGGGTTGTCCAGAAGACACTCATTGACACCCTCCACAAGAGGGTAAGTCACAGAAGGTCACTGCTGAAAAGGCTGGCCATTCGCAGATTGCTGTAATCAAAGCATATTCATGGAAAGTTGACTGAAAGGTTAAAGTATGGTAGGAAAAGGTGCACAAGCAACAGGGATGACCCCAACCTTGAGAGGATTGTCAAGCAAAGCCGATTCAAGAGCTTGGAGGAGCAGCATAAGGTGTGTACTGAGGCTGGAGTCAATGCAGGCAAGACCCACCATGCACAGACGTGTCCAGGAAAGCTACAAGTGTCACATTCCTAGTGTGAAGCCACTCCTGAGGCAGAGACAACGTCAGAAGCATCTTTCCTGGGCTAAGGAGAAAAAGAACTGGACTGTTGCTCAGGGTCCAAAGTACTTTTTTTCAGATGAAAGTACATTTTGCGTTTCATTCGGAAATCAAGGTGACAAAGTCTGGAGGACGAGTGGAGAGGCACAGATTGATGTCCAGTGTGAAGTTTACAACGTCACTGAATATCTGGGGTGCCATGTCATCTGCTGGTGTTGGTCCACTGTATTTGATCAAGTCCAGAGTCAATGCAGTGTCAAATAAGTTGAGATCCCAACGCTCTTACTATCAGGTCGCAAAGAAGAAAACTGGAGCCTTTCTCCCTTTAGTAACAACAGTGAGTGAGAAAAGGGAAGTGCAACGTACTTCCATCTGCAAAACACAGAGCTTAACAATGCTATAAGCAATATATTGAATAATAATTAAAAGAAAGATATTTGGTATTAAACATGATATGATGATTGAAAATCAGGATATCTCATTGATATTTAAGATTAATAAATTGAATTGATCTTCCGATTGTAAAATACATAATATGGTTAAAGTAAGGAGAATTAGGGTAAAGGTTAAATAACTGTGCAAAAGGTCGCTAAGTGGGTGAAGACATCATGACTATTAGTCATTGGGAGAGAAGGGTCAGCAAGGGGAAATGAAATGGCCAAATAAGGACATCTCTGGCCCAAATGAATTAACGGATGAACAAGCTATGTGACAGTAGTCACGTAGACAGGAAAAGGGCGGTAGCTGATTTGACAAAGAAACTCAGCTACGGAGTAGGATATATAAAGAGTCAGAGAGAGATCGGGGTTATTCCTCTGCTGATCTCAGAGGTATCGTACTCGGAGCAAGACCATCACCGCACCGGACCAAGAGCCCAAGACAAGAGATGGGGATTTGAACAGCAAACAACTAGAGAACACTTCAGAGGTTTCTTTAGGGGACTTAAAGAGAATGTGTTGTGATCTTCAAGAGATCGAGCCACAGAGGGTAACCACAACGACCAAACCAACTGAAGTATCATCGGACTCTGAAGCTTTTCTCTTTCTCAACTGCAACGAAGACTGAAGACTTTTGGAGACAATTTGAGGGCTTTGGACAAAGTCTCGAGTTTCTACAAGACTCTACAGATCCGCAGAAGAGGGAAAGAACTCCTTGGCCAGGACAACTCCTTCCCCTCCCTTTCTCTCCAAAAGATGACATCAAAATACTCAACCTCAGCTATTATAATCAGGTTTTGAATTTTAGAGATTTTATCAGTTTAAGTTGTATGCTTGCCCTTGCTTAATTTTGCAATAAAATATATTATCATTGCATTTAAAGTACCAGTACTAGACATTGAATTTATTTCTTCACTAAGGTCATAATGCATTAAGTAAAGTGTGTTTAACATCTTTAAGGTTCTTATAGGTTGCTCTAGCCAACGAAATTAACTTATCCTTGGGGCCTATTTTCCTGGCCACTAAATACAATCCTAGCAACTATACCAAGTGCACTGATCAGTGAGAAGAGAGTTGTCGTTAACGGGCGTGGCTGGGGTGGTATTTGGCTCTAGGGCTATTCAGTCAGGTGCCATTTCAGAGTAAGCAGGCGTTCGGAAGAAGACAGTTAGAAGCTAGGCGAATCTCTTCGACACCAGCTTAAACAGTCCTCACTTATACCTAATAGGGTAATACCCATAGGCCTAGAGGATCGGACCCTTTAACCCCTTAACGCCTGAATTTTTTTAAATTAAAAAAAAAAAATTATTTGTGTTTTCATTTGCTTTCAAGCTGATGTTAAATTAAGTGAAGATTGTTAATTTGTCTTTAGAACATAGAAAATATATAAATTCAGGTATGTGAAGGTATGATGCAAATTAGCGACAACAACAGTTCCTTTTCGAGCACGATTTGGCACTTGTCCACAGTGCCAAAACGATTAGTAACTGGTTTGCTGACCATGCTTACTGTGCTTGATTGGCTAGCCAACTCACCTGACCTGAACCCCATAGAGAATCTCTGGGGCATTGTCAAGAAGAAAATGAGAGACACCAGACCCAACAATCCAGATGAGCTGAAGGCTGCTAAGCAACCTGGGCTTCCATAACACTTTAGCAGTGCCACAGGCTGATTGCCTCCATGCCACACGGCACTGATGCAGTAATTCGTGCAAAAGGGGCCCCGGACAAGTACAAATTTTCTGAGATGCACCTGTAGAAGACGAGTTTGGATAAAAGATGTTGCTGATTAGTCACATCAGGAACAATAGAATTGATGGGAGGAGTTTCACCTGGGTTTGAAGATGGAGGGATACTGCAGATAATAATTAAACATGGTACAGCACAGAAAAATCAAACTCTATAACCCAGCTATCGTCAATTTAAACACCAGCTTCACCCATGTTGCCTTACTGTGGCTGTGCCGGTGACCGTCTGACTGCTGGAGTCTGACCCACTCTGTTCACTGTGGCTCTGTGAGGACTGGTAAAGGTTGAGTGGATGCTCACTGACGGAGGCCTGGACCCCGCTGTAGTCCTGTGGTACTGCTGGGTGTTGGTGTGGATGTTGGTGGGGGTGTGGATGTGGATGGGGGTGTGAAGCTGTGAACTCAGCTGGAATGCCATTCTGGGGAGGGGTGGCAAACTGGGCTGATGGGTAAGCCTGGGCCATGGATGGGTCTGGTGGTGCTGGTGTGTCCGGGTTACCCTGTGTGGACAAAGATTCACTTTTTAATTTCACCATTTCAACATCCCATCATTGGAGATTTTGCTCAGTTGCTGCATTCCCTTACTTCACATCACTTTAGATTGTTTATCAAAAAATCACATTCCTCAGGATGAATTGTAATAATTTCTGATCCTCTGACATTTCATTATGTCTAAATTCAATTGTTTTTTCGTTTTCTTATATTATATCATCATTTATAACATTATATGAATTATGTCATTTTAATAAACATTACGTGCTAAACAGCAGCATGTTAACACCAGAGTAGTACAGTTACACCTCACAGAGCTGTTAGTGTGGCTTGTTCTAAATATTTTTGACCCATAAGCTGCAGGCCTACATTAAGTTGATTGGTCTGGCTATCTAATTGTAGATACAACAACCTAAAAGGCAGAAAATGCAAATAAGAGAAGTAAGTAACAGATTGACACTCACAGGTAATGTTATAATAAGTTAATATAATAATAATAATGTTATATAAGAGGATAGTTGCAACAAGACTCCTGTGTCTGTCATGGTTTTGAGTTTTAGTTTTGTATGTCCTGTTTGAAGTTAAGAGTCCTTTCTCATGTGCCTTGTGTAACCTTACCTCTCTTTGTGTGTTTTTCCCACCTGTTTGATTGTCTGCCCTGGTCTGATAAGTTTCACCTGTGTCTAGGAAGTCTCCCCTCAATAGTGTATTTATTCTGTGTGTTCCCTTGACTCACTTACAATTCCAGTTGTCATCTCTGGGTTCAAGTATACATGCTATGTGCCATTAGTTTTTTTGTTCTCTGAGTTCTGGACTTATTTCCTTGCCTGTATTCTGGATTTGTCAGCTTGTTTGTACTGTTTTTCTGGTTTTGACCCTTGCCTGCCTCACTTTGCCTGAGTGTGAGTACCCTTTTATTTTATTATTAAATACCATTGAACTGAACCTGCTCTGCCCCAGTGTCTGCAAATGGGTCCAATCCCTTATGTTCTTGCTACTCATGATTTATTTTCCTAGCCACTGTCATTCAGAGATCCCACAATAAACGCGGAAAGAATATCCACCAATACTTTGTTCAGTATGAATGACGGCATAATCGTGCAACCATGCGTGCTTTCACAGCGATCCAGCTTTCCGGACCCAGCAGCGTACAAAAAGACCGTTGCGTGCAATACAGCACTGGCATGCCAGCTGTGGCTTTTCACACTGACATTTTTCAGTCTATGTTAATACCAACGTTACCAGCTCAGAGGCAGGGGGGCCGCCAGGAATTTTGGGCCCCTTGACAAAAAAATCTAATTGGGCCCCCTCTGTGCAGCTGTTGTCACCACTTCTCTAGGACTTAACTGTCCCATCAAAAGCTTTACATAACTCTAATTAAAGGCTTGCAAGTGTCTGGCTTCTTGTAGTTCAATACTAGTACTAGCACAATATTTACTGCTGGTGATTTGTACATGCAATTCTGCATACAGGACGCAGTTCAATATTTGCTTCTCAAATTAATAGTCCTTCATGATGGGAATAATAAAGTCTGTATCTATAGATGTCATTAACGGCCATAATTCAATCTAAATGAACGTATCAAAGTGGATTATTTTAATATAGTCTGTAACTTCCATGCAGGCTGAGGTAAGCTGCTGTCCAGCATCCACTACAGACAGGAGGGTGTATTTTTATTTTATTTATTTCAAAATGATCATTATGTGAGAAAATAATTTCATTGTCATTAATAAATATTTCATTTTCTTTTTTGTTATGATAAAAAGAGCAAGAGAGAGAAATCCCCACAGACTCCCTGGAGTGATGCTAACTGTCATGTCATTAACACCGTGCTGCTCCCCTTCTTCACTGGGACAGGGAGGCTACAGTTATGGTGAGACTGGGGTGCCGCTGACTCATCTGTTGTTAGTCTGCTAAAAGGGGCAGGGACAATGATTTCACATGAATATCTTGCTAAACGTTTCCCTGTACTAATTAAATGTTGATGAAATGTAGGCTAACACTAGTCTGCAGCTAGCTAGCTTATTTCACTGTGGACATTAAGCCAACAGGTTAACTCCACTCTCAGACTAAAGGCTGCCCACCTTTCTTGGGGAAAAACTGGGTTACAGATTGACATCCTTTCCTTTGTCTTTCCTCTCTCTTTTTTTCTCTTTCCTTTTTTGAAAACCAGGCAACATTGTGATCACTGTGTTTCATCTACTGACTGCATCTGAAAACTGTCACTGATGAGTGTGCAAAGGCAGGACCAAACCATTTCATGCAGATACAGGGGGGTGGTCGATCAATATGGAGGTTTACTTTTCGGTCAATGGGGATATTTAACTTTTACTGGCAAAAAACAAGCAAAAACAAAGAGATCATTCTTTTTATTATTATATTTGAAATATATCTATACTCAATGATGATGGTTTATATAATGTATAGTATAATATAATTTTATATTATTTATAATTATTTCTTGGGGCCCCTGTCAGTCAGGGGCCCTTGGAATTGTCCTAACTTTCCCCCCCTATAAGGTGGATCAAACCGGACCCCCAGATAACAACTAAGAGTAGACGCAAAGGACGAAGTTTGCTCTTTTCGTTCATTGTATTCTGAGTTAGACCCATGCATTCCTGCCTGATTTGCCACCATGAAGGAGAGGAGGATGAAAATTTAGAAAGCAGGTATAACAATTGCTAAAAAAATTATCTTTAATAATTTGCATTTTGGTTATGAAGAAGTCACTCAATGTTAGATAAATCTGTTTTTTACTCCAAGTTTACTGCATCTAGGCACCTGTAGCCCATGTGTCTTTGCCTGTGGAGTTGTAAATGGACTTAGTTTTAGATTATGCCTCATAGACTAGTGCTGACTGCCTTTGGCACTGATTGAGAGAGTGTGCCAGGCCTGTTTGGCATGCTTCACCGCTGGCAATCAGACTGTCCAGGTGTCTGACAAAATCATGGAAAGGAACCCTATGAGTGACACCTTTTGTTTTCAACAGGAAACTGAAGTCTCGCTCAAGGACAATTCGCTCTGAAATATCATGAGAGGCAGATTGTTACAGGAAACGGTGGTAATGAGGAAAAGGAGTAATAATGTTACACCAACACAACAAACAACTCTGACTCAAGTTATTGCCATCATCTTACTGCAACAACTCACATTTTGCAGAATTGAAAGGTCATCTAACTGCGCCTCTTCTAATCTCACTCTGCCTATCTTAAATCTACACAGCCCTTCCTCTGCAAGAGGAACATGCGCATAACGCAGCATCACTTCCTTTCACCTGGGATGCGTCATGTTGTTAACCTGTCCACCAGCTCCTAGGCCCGTATACGTAATTTGCATATTGAGATAACAATACCACTTAATGCTACAGGTGTAAATGCACAAAAATGTGATCAAAAGTCATTAACCACATACAGGTCGCAGGTTAATACTGATGAGTTTGTGTGTCAGGGCTAGGGCTTATAGAAATCAGTTCAAATCAGTTTTCTCTCTTTAGATACAAACTCTACACTAAAAGAGGGGATTTAACAAACACATTGGCAAACAGTAGGGCAAATAAATCCACAATACAGTATTCCAGTAATCCCATATGCAGTAAGAGACTGACCTGAACAGCCAATAGCAAAGACTTCTGTGTTCTGACGACCAAACACAGACAGACAAACTATGGAATACCTCAGCAATAACTGCTTCACTCAAAAGCCAAAAAAAAGAGTTTTACAAATGTGGTTTCAGCTGGCTATAACTGTGATTCACAAAAAATACAGAAACATTAACGGACAGAAAGTTTACATGCATGCCCCCAAAACACTTACAGTAGGGTATGTAAGCAAGTGTTAGTGTGCCATTACAGAGAGGGGAGAGAGAGAGAGAGAGAGAGAGAAAGAAAGGTGCAGTCAGTCATATGTTGGAAAAAGAAATGGAGTTTGAGCAAGAGACACAGAGAGAGAAAGGGATGCAGACAGTGAGTCTTGGCTAAATGTTTTGCAGTATAATGAGAACCATATTGAGTAGGCTGAAATATGCTTTACGTGGCAGAGCACTGCAACCCCCCCAGACACACACACACACACACACACACACACACACACACACACACACACACACACATGCACACACACAGGAATATAATTAATTTTCTAAATAAGAACAGAAAGAATTACTCTACTGCTTTCGGTATACTTCCTTGTGTGTTACTAGAACTCTACTCAAATCTCACTTTTTCTCAAAAGACAATTGAGTTTTAAATATTTAATGTCTATTGGCCCCTTCTCCGTGACTGACTATGTATCTTAATTCTGAGAACACCATAAAATCTTGATTTGACTTCCAAGAGGGGTTTTACTGTAGCCTTTTGTCGCACTGCATTTTCTCAGTCAGCATTCTCTGTGAAAGCCACACCTCAGTGGAACACTTTACTAGACCAGTACCTTCAAAGAAAAACTACAGTTTAGTACAGCTTTGCTTTTTCATAGCTTTGGTCATCAGTTCCATCAGTTATGGTAACTAGATCTTGGAAATTGATCACTAAAAATAGGTCCAAATGGGCAAGTAACACAAGGTAGGAAAAACTGACTGTTTATCTGACCTGAAATGTTGTTAATTCATTGCACAGAAAAACACAGGAAATTTTGCACAAAGTTACAGGGAGAACAGAAGCAGTTGAAGCAGCTAGTGAATAAAACTTTACAATGGGCAGTTTAGGTGATCATTTTAATGTGTCTGAGCGAATCCTCGATTTGCTCATGTACTTGTCTATTCTGTCAAGTTGTGGGGTTTTTAATGAGCTTTTCTTATGTCTGGAACATAACCTGGATGTTCTAGTTTCCTTTTGGCCCTGTATTAACTCCAGCTGAACTTTGGGTGCATTTTGTGCCTCATCTTTTACAGTGGAGTCTCGCTAAGAAGGGATTCCCTCATTGCCAATATGAACAGGGAGGATGATTACATCGAACTGTCTCAACACATGAGTATTGTGAAAAAACTCACAGCGCAGTATAATAAACCAAATGACAACATGTTTCATAATATACATGTTCCCTTAAAATATTTTATTTCTTCTTCCTTCACATTGCCTTACTCGCTCTTCCTCCTACTGCTGAACAAACACAGCAAACCTTTTCCAGTTGGCAGGGTTTCTTGGTTTCATTTCCAAATCAGAGCTGCAGAGCACCCCACCCCCCCTTTCTCTAATGCGTAAATTCATCAATCCATCAACAATAGCTAGTTTTTACCATAGATGAGGACGAAACAATGAGGTAGAAAGAAAGAGATGCATGCACACACCGACGCAAATAAACAGAGCACGCAGCCATGCAAACCCACATGTACTGCAGAGACACACACATGCACACACACACACACACACGCACACAACCCATAAAAGGAGCATGCAGCATGCAACCTTCGGCAGTAACAGCACAGTGTGGAGGGAGAGAGCGAGTGTAGAAGTAACAATGAGGAGAGACAGAGGGAGAGAGACATAGAGAGAGAGATGAGGACAAACAGTATGTATTCTCAGTATACCTGCTCTACCATCTTGTCTCAG
Organism: Micropterus dolomieu; assembly: GCF_021292245.1. NCBI lineage: Eukaryota > Metazoa > Chordata > Actinopteri > Centrarchiformes > Centrarchidae > Micropterus > Micropterus dolomieu. Next base: position 957,358 of record NC_060151.1, on the reverse strand, counting down.
CCGTCTTCCATGCACATCCAGCTGCGCTATAAAGTCCAGCACACCAGCGTCTGCCTACAGCCAGCATCAATTATGTATGGCTTTGTGTGTGCATGTGTGTGTGTAGTGTGGGAATGTGCAGAAGGAGGAGGAGGAGGAGGAGGAGGAGGTGCCATGAAAGTGGTGTTGAATGAAAGCAGCGTTCCCCAAAAATGTTTTCAACACAATCCCTCCCTTCTCCTTTATTTGTGCGGTTTTTCCCCGTTCCCCGACTTCAAAACTAGCAATTTGACATTCTTGCTCTCTTTATGCAGTGATTGGCCAACGTTGGCAAGTTTATTCCCATTGAGTTCTCGAGTTGTAGTCATTGTTAGCCAAGTTAACATAGCAGCTAAACTAAGTTATTCTGTATATGGTAGGACCCCGTGGCCATACATTTGAGATATATGTGTTTGCTTTGCCTTGCAATAATATATTATATTTTTTTTACAATAAAAAAAAGAAGCTGTGAAAAATGGGAGTCACATTAACATTTTGCACTGTGAATGTTTACACGGTGTGTTTAATAAAAACATAAAAACATAATTGCTTGTGTGGTATTAGTTAAAACAGACAGTGTTTGTCTATTGTTGTGAATTAGATGAAGATCAGACCACATTTTACGACCAATTCAAGCAAAAACCCACGTAATTCAAAAGGGTTCACATACTTTTTCCTGCGACTGTATATATTATATATATACAGTCGTATATATATGTTGCGCCTCATTTGAAGGAGCACTTTCACTTTTCTAACCTGTCGTATGCTTTCAGGATGGAGTCTATTGCTTCTGTCACCTGACTGGATAGAAAAAGATACTTTCATTTAATATATTATTTATTTGAAGGCCTATGATGACAACAAAGTTGGGTGGAGTAAAGGTAAAATTGAAAGCTGTGTTTTGCCTTTACTGTCATTTACCTTGTCATTGTAAGATTCACTTTGGATATAGGAGGCAGACACCATCTCCACATTTAAGAGTAGGCTTAAGACTTTCCTCTTTGATAAAGCTTATAGTTAAGGATGGCTCAGGTGAGTCCTGAACCATCGCTTAGTTATGCAGCTGTGCAGCCCTGGAGGGAAAAACAACAGACCAACATAGCCGCAACATTGTCGCAAAAGCAGTATTTGGATCACCTTTCAAATTAAGAAAAAGAAAGATATGAACACAAACTGCAAGTGTGCCGCATTTCTATCCTTAAAAGCTGCCAGTTCCCTGGCGCCACTTGACTGCGGTAATGTTTACGTTTACCTTGTAGGGAATCCCTCGCCTAACACAACTCAGGCTTGTCTCCTCCTCAATTAGTGCATCCGAAAGCATAACAAGCATCCATCATTTTCTGTAGATGTTTCGGGCCCCGGAGCTGTGAGGTCTGGATCAGCGGTTGTGGGTTTCCTGTTGCCCCATATTCCTGACCCACACCCACTCCTACACTTATTATATTACTAGTCATATTATTATTATGATTAATACTGCTGTCATTATTTTTACTAATATTAATTTTCATTGATGTCTGTACCACTACCACCTTTACTGTTGTTTTGTTTTTCTGTGTGGATGTTGCATTGGGCTGCTCTCTCTCCCTCTCTCTCTCTCTCTCTCTGTGTCTGTGTATGGTTTTGTAACTTGAACTCTGGACTCACTGCCACTGTTCTGCAGCTTCTCCTGACCTGAGAAAAGGGTCACTGATGAACCAACTGTCCAGACAAGTGGCTCGCAGATATATTTAGAATATGTTAAATACTATAGTTTAACCTCTCATTAACGTTAGCGCACATGGCATTAGCTACCTTTGTGGCTAATCTAATTTAGCAATGGGCAGCGGTAGCTGCGATGTTAAAGAATATTTAGAACTAGGGAGAAATGATAGGACTGTTCGTTAACTGTTCGTAACTGCCACACTGTTTAAGAAATAAATCTACAATCAAATCTGTCAACAGTGTAGCCTCCACCACCCAACTACTGTACCATTAAACATACTGCTGAAAAACGGCAGTGTTAGCAAGTAGAGTCCTGATTTTTTTCAGGAGAGGAGAAGTGATGGGAGCTATTTTTATTATTACACTGAACAAAACTACAAAGGCAACACTTTTGTTTTTGCCCCCATTCATCATGAGCTGAACTCAAAGATCCAGATCTATGTACACAAAAAGCCTATTTCTCTCACATATTGTTCAAAATCTGTCAAAATCTGTGTTAGTGAGCACTTCTCCTTTGCTGAGTAAATCTATCCACCTCACAGGTGTGGCATATCAAGATGCTGACCAGACAGCACGGGAATTGCACAGGTGTGCCTTAGTCTGGCCACAATAAAAGGCCACTCGAAAATGTGCACATAGGCGCACACACACTCACACAAATTTGTTCTTTATTCTAAAAACTATACTTTTGGTTTACATATGTTTATGGTTTTGTTTTCTTGTATGCTACTGTACACAACACTGTGCTACTGTTACAACTGTAATGTTTTGCCAACTAAAAATAAATATTTACAGGAGTAAACAGGGAGCAACAGAGGTTAGCTCCTTAAAGATACAGGAGCATCTACAGCTTGTTCTGACAGAGGCTTCATGAAGAATCAGTATAAGAAAAAAAAATATTTGTTTGAACTTTCAATCATGCAAAGCTGCCATACAGGAGTCACAGAACTACAATATAGGACTAGAAAAGCAGTATAATAAGTCTCCTTTAAGCTAACAACTGTACACATTAGGGTGGTGGTGATTAGGGTAGTGAACCGTTCTTACCACATTTTAACAAGTAATAATAAGGGAGTCACTTTGTGTTGAAAAGTGGTCAGAAATAAGAGCTCAGATCAGGGTCATGATGGTACACTTGGGTCACGAGATGTGATGATATACGAGAACAAGATGAGAAGATATTCTTGCATTCTGGAGACATTTTTTTCAGAACATTTTTAACAAATGCTTTCAAAAAGTGATGAGGACAATATCAGCCATTTCAAAATGTGGTGGGAACATGTCCCCACCGTCCCCAGTGTAAATGGTACTAAGAGTAATAATAATCTGTGATTTGTGCTTAAGTATTGAGAAAATGCTTACCATACTGCATAATGAAAGACAACTGAACAAGACTTCACTACAGTCATGTTTCATTTGCAGAAACAAATAAATGCTAGCATTTACGTGCCCATTTGTACAATTTCAATACATTTAATCTATCTTTGTTTCCAAGCCCACAGTGTAAGTTAATGGTTCAAAGGCATGTAGGCCTAAAAGCAAAATAATTAAAACTTAAAAGTTTTATACTGATACTAACTAATTAACATTCTCGCCAACAATGCAAATATGCATCAAGCTATTCCTGCCTTCAATATAAACAGCTGAACTATTCCTTAACTGTGTTAGTTGTGATTGTGTTTACGTTTCTTTTGAAAGAAATTAATTGGCAGCTGTTTTCCTTCACTTTGTTTTCTACTCTTTCATTTTTGGTACCTTGATCATGACTATCACAAGGCATGTTGTTGCTCTAGCATCAGCTTCACTCTGCTCGATTAGACCATTTAGATGAGATTCATTGAGATGAATTCTAGTGCAGGGCAGACTAAACCATTTTGCGTCTGTAGGAAGGAGTGAGAGGGGCTTCCACTATTTTTTGGGGGGGGTATATAAAGTTCATTTTCTCAAATGATTTATTCTATACTTGCTTAGAACATTGCAAACTCTGAGGTGTTTGGGGCCAAGTACAATAACTTTTTGTCTGAGTTTAACATCAAAAAATGACCTTGTGGTATCTACCTTTTGGTTGTGCTACTGTCTGTTCTTTTTCCTCCTGTTTTCTTAAGAATAGAATGATGTTAATAAATGCAACCTCCAGTCCTTAGTTAGCTTTGGGGTTCAGAGGTGGAGGACCTCACTAAAATTATTCTGTGTTTTATCATACACTGTAAAAACTGTTACTTAGATCTAACTTAAAAAATAAAAAAAATAAGGCAACATTTTCCAACCATTTTTTGTTAGTTTAGCAAACTTCTAGATTATTTAAGTTGGGAAAACTCAGTAATAAACATTTTAGTGTATGTGTATATGGAAGCGTTTCAACCATATCAAACTTACCTTACAACTTACATTACATTTAAAAGAAATTTTGAATCAGTTCATGTACTTATCGTCTTTAAATGTTGACCAATTGTTTTTTTCTGCTGTAAAACTGCAATTCACTTCAAATAATTGGCATAAATTTAACTAAGAGGTATTGGTTTCCAAAATGTATTAAACAGCCATTAAATGCAGTTATGCAAAATTAATGACAATCTTCTTTTTTATTTATTTTTTATTTTAATGACAATCTTCTGACCACAGCTTGTGTGCAGCAGAACACCTTCACAGCACCTTTTACTGGAGTCCCACAAGAGTCCTTGAAAGGCCTCCAGGTACAATATTCTGAAGAATCACACTCATCAGGCCCAGAAAAATGTATAATATTCTTCAACAGAAATAACAAAAAATCCATTGTCTTCAGTGCAAGGCCAACAATCACTGTTTGACTGTCTATGCGAGAAGCTTGTTGTTGAGGTTTATGAACTTGGAAGTTGGTTTTGGGCGCAGTGCATCGAGTCCCACAAAAAGTCCTTGCAAAATCTTTGAGGTCTTATAAAGATTGGATGGATACTGGAGATTCAGGCCGTATGCTGACATGTCACCCGAAGAGAAGGCAGCATGCTCAGGCCAGATTGTCAAGATCTGTAAGCACTGGATTCCCTCGATGATGATGCCCACTGCATCTGGTTCATGGAAAGCATAGGCTAGATCCTCAAACTGCATTTTCAACTCCTCATGCACACTGCTATCTGCAGTTACCTGTATGACAAACAAATAGAGCACCAAAATTAAAAAAATTTTGCACTAATTAAGGAAAAATAAAAATAGAAGCTGTATGTTTAAGATAATGATTCAACATCACATCTTCTTTGGAGGCCAAAAAACTGCAAATGTGTGCTCAAATACACACATAACACTAAGCAATTTCAATAAATAATTTAATACAAATCAACCTATCACTATTAAATAATGTTAATATTTTATGTACAGATCTTTAACATAAAAAATCCAATAATTTTTGCTTTGTATGAGGTAACATTAGTGTGTGGCTTTTTCAGACACTCAATACTCCCCAAATGAATGCTGGATATTAGTGCTGGTGAAAAACTAGGTCATCTAGGTTCTTGACAAACCCATGTTATTTCAAAGTGGGAAAGACCAGTAAAGAACATATTTACCAGTTAGCAACAGATTATATAAAACACTCAATAGGTTACTAAATGAAATCCCAGATGTCCCCTTTTTCCACCAGCAATTAAATGCAGTATGTATTCATCGATCTGTGTGGAGCTGGAGACCTGTGTCCCAGTGTCTCATAATTCCTCTCACAAATGTAACATGATGCATATCTGTCAGGCATACAGATTAAACAATCTGTAAATAAATACAAAATAATGTCAAATATTCCCTATATCTGTTCAATTGAGCAGGCAGTAAATGTCAGAAAATTACAGGGAATGGAATTTAAAAAAAGTTCTGCATAGGTTTCTACTTCATAACACTTAAAAATCGCCTATTCGAGGCCTTCTGCTATCAGTTTGCATGCTGCTGGTTCTCTTAACCTGCTGGTTCAGTCAGTCCACATAAAATCATACTGATTTAATTTGACCAGTAAAACCAGAAACAGACCCAACCCTACTATTTAACAATACTTGCATAGTACTCAGAGATAAGGTCCTGTCCACTCTCTCCCATATACTCAGTGAGACATCTCAGAGTCAGATCTCTCTTCTTCATCACAGAGGCATTATAAATATAATCATCATAATCATTATAAATAATGAAACATTTAGCAATATCACTCCAAACCTACAACACCATCACTGTTGGTCTGCATTATCTTTTTAATACAATACAGGTCAAAAACTTTAGGTCAAAAATTTTAATTTTAATATATTTTGTTATAATTTAAGTATTTTCAGTTTAGTTCATCAAAACCGAAAAATAATGTAAATTTCAAAGATTCTTTTTATTATTATTATTATTTATTTTATTCTCATTATTCTTCAGATGATTACCTATGTGTTAGAAAAACATGTAAGACATAATAGGCAGGTGAACAAAAGCGTTAATTGTGATGAGTTACATTAGTTTACTTCTGGATGCTGTCTTGACAAATGACTGTGGAGGACGGCAGTCTACATGTATACATGACAAGGCATGGCTGTGTCTAAAGGTCCCATGATGCAGTCTGTAATGCTTTACAATATCATTGCTTAATTTTCTCCCAAAGCCTGCTTCATGAGTATTTTTAGCGAGCTGTTTGCCCCAAATATTTAACATTCATTAAGACTACATTTTAACGTTACCTGTCAACAACCAAAATATCTCTAATATATCAGGTAGATGTCAGTAACATTAACGTTAATTTAACTTTACTCCACCATAAAAACCCCCCAAAAAAGAACTTTACTCCGCCATCTTGAGTCCAGACGTTGTAGCCGCAAGAGGAAATGTACATTTCTTTTAAATTCTCTGCTAAAATTGAGTTTTTAACATAACTGTTTGAGCTTAGTGCACATTTGGAAATGCCTCTGGCATCCTCTCACAACGAGAAAGATATGATAGAGGAAACCGAGTGTTTTTCTAGCATGAGATAAAGTAATATAGCCATGCAAATTCAAGTAAAATTTAATTTTACAAATAAAAATGGTTACTTACATATGATTGGTCATGTATTCCTCCTCAGCTCTACTGAAAACGCTGGTCAGTGGTCAGCATAGCAGTTCGGCCCAATATTATGCAGCTGCAGTACCGGAGGCTGTAGTTTCAGGACCCACGCAATCCTGGGACCGTAGTTCTTTTACAACAGCGACATCCAGTGGAGTGGTGGTAGTAATGCACAGCAACACAAAGGAGGTTAACCCTGTCTGCTACCACGTCAGCCATGAGGCCGATGTGCGCAGCTGTAGGGTTAACCTGTCGACATATAATCAAAAACCTAAGTTTAGGCACACACTGGGTGATGGTTGTGGTAAGGGTAATTGGCTTTGGGGGGCTGTCAAGAGTAACATAGCTAGCTAGCTAGCTAGCCAGCCAGCAAGCTGGCAGTATCAAAGAAAACAATGGTCCTAGAAATGCAGTTCCGGTCCTAGGACATACTACTACATACTACTTGTTCGGTCCGTTACAGCCGCATGTGGGACATGTCCAGATGAGTTCTGCTGTTGCTATGGTTACTTACATGTAGGCGTGTCCTGACAATTTACTTATGACATAAGTCCTTAACTGAGGTTTGTGAAATCAATTTATTAGGAAGTACAACAAAATCAATTTTATGGTACAAAATGGCAATTTACTGGAACATTCATATTTTTACTTTTCTGTGACAAATATTGAAAGACATCTACATTTTAAAATAAAGTATGAACTGAAGGACTTTTTACAGTGTAGACTATAGTTATGGTGTAATATCAGTGGAGCTCGAAATGGAATCTCTTATTGTGTAATACCCTTTCACTCGATGAGCATAAAAATAATATGTGTAAATCTACTGTACACAACTCCAAATATGTACCCTCCTCCACACACACACACACACAAACACACACACATGTAAACATCCATGGCTGCACATAAACTTAAGGCGCACGCACATAAACGCACACACACACATTGCAGGTTCTGCAAGTACATCAAAAATCTTCTTCCTATAACGTTTCCAAGGCAACATAGAGATGAGCTTCCACCCATTTTACTCAAAAGCATCATGGCCAAAAATGTGTATGTGTGTTTGTTTGTGTGTGTATGTGTGTGTGTGTCAGTGTGTGAGTGGGTGAGAGAGAGAAAGAGAATAAAAATAGACAAATCCAAGCACTATGAGAGTAGGAGTTGAGCAGAAGGAATTGCAGCAGATACTTTAACTTGCATTCCTGGAAGATCCTGGAATCTAATACACAATGTGTGGGGAATCTGGGAATTTTTGGGAATTCTACAAATGGGAACACAGCTGAATAAATGTATGTAAGTTCTTTACATGTTCATTGGTGTGAATGCTGTAATGCTGTCCTTCTTTCTTCGTATCATTCAACTTTCAAATCCTATGCAAACTATTCAAGCTATTCAACTTCCTTTGAAACTTTGTTATAATGAAAGTCAATGAGAAAATCATTCAAACTCACTGATCTTCAACGTCTTCCCACCAATTCATACATTCACATAGAAACACCATTCCACCTTTAAAATGTTCACAAACCTTTGGACTCTTTCCAGTGAATTCAACTTTTTCACATCTCTTATTCTTTTTACACAATGTCAATTCAAGATTCATGTCGTATTCAGCCTGTTTTCTGAGTTTATAATGGGAGCGGATGGGGTGGAATGTTTGGAGTTAGAATGAGAGGACCGATTGACGCAGTGGGAATTCACTTAAAAATCTTCTTAAAAAATTATCTTCACCTCGCTGTATCTCCCACAGCTTTCACTCTACATACATGATTTTTTCACAAGTTGTAGGAAAACTTGTTCTGCGCTGATGTGCAACTTTGAAAGCAACCTGTCACAGCTGGTACAGTTGGCTTGAAGGTGAGAGGAGTCTCGGCCAACTGCCACATAGACTCCCATACTAAAAAAGTCCTGCAGTTTCAGGAAAGTGGCAGAAAGATGGGCATTTCTATACTGCTGCTGTGGACACATTTTTGACTGTAGATACACAAATCTCCGACATCATTTTCATGAGGATCTTATATCTCTAACAATATGTTTACTTTGGCACTGAGAGTTACGGTCTGTTCGGTAGGAGTAGGAGAAGCAGAGCTGTGCTTCAGGTTAAAACTCAATGAGATGGACAAGTTCTCCCAGCTGAGCATGCCTGCAGGTGTATCACAGATTTACTTTCCAGCAGCAAGTGGCACGTGAAGCTGGGAAAACATGTTTCTGACTCCAGGACCGTCAGCACTGTTTCCCTTCAAGGCCGTGTTCTTTCCCCTCTGCTTTCTTCCCTGAACACCAACAGCTGCACCTCCAGTCACCAAACCACCAAGCTCCTGTAGTGTGCAGAGGACACCACCTTCACTGGGCTCATCTCTTGTGGGGATAAGTCTGCCCACAGGTGGCAGATTGACCATCTGGGGTCCTGGAGCAGACAGATCAATCTGGACCTCAATGCTCTGAAGACAGTGGAGATGGGCGGGTATTCCAGGAAGAGCCCAGCAACACATCTACTACCATCAATCTGTGCAACTCAACACTCAACACTGTGGAGTCATTCTGCTCACCCAGGACCTCCAGCTGGAGTTGATCCACTTATGTCACCTTCATACTAATTACACGGTTTCAAACTTTTCCAAGTCTTCATACCCCTTTCTAAATATATCAGGTCATATCTTCACAACACTTGGGAGTTTCTCACTTTTCTTCAACTTCTTCATGGCTTTCAGCTAAAAACTACATCAAACCTTAAAATGTTCTACTGTACATTTATCAGTGCAGTTTGAAGTTTATTCATATTCTTTAGAACATTTCCCATGTTTCCGAGATTTCATAGTCCTTCAGCTACTTTCTGCACATTAAAGCCGGCAATGCAGTGTAGCGTCAGCTTTTCAACAGTCCTTAAAACCTTCCACATCTTTCATACATTTGTGCTATTCAGATTTGTTCAAGACAGCAGTTCAGTTTAGCGTAAGCTTTTCAACAAAACCTTCCACATCTTTCATACATTTGTGCTATTCAGATTTGTTCAAGACAGCAGTTCAGTTTAGCGTAAGCTTTTCAACAAAACCTTCCACATCTTTCATACATTTGTGCTATTCAGATTTGTTCAAGACAGCAGTTCAGTTTAGCGTAAGCTTTTCAACAAAACCTTCCACATCTTTCATACATTTGTGCTATTCAGATTTGTTCAAGACAGCAGTTCAGTTTAGCGTAAGCTTTTCAACAAAACCTTCCACATCTTTCATACATTTGTGCTATTCAGATTTGTTCAAGACAGCAGTTCAGTTTAGCGTAAGCTTTTCAACAAAACCTTCCACATCTTTCATACATTTGTGCTATTCAGATTTGTTCAAGACAGCAGTTCAGTTTAGCGTAAGCTTTTCAACAAAACCTTCCACATCTTTCATACATTTGTGCTATTCAGATTTGTTCAAGACAGCAGTTCAGTTTAGCGTAAGCTTTTCAACAAAACCTTCCACATCTTTCATACATTTGTGCTATTCAGATTTGTTCAAGACAGCAGTTCAGTTTAGCGTAAGCTTTTCAACAAAACCTTCCACATCTTTCATACATTTGTGCTATTCAGATTTGTTCAAGACAGCAGTTCAGTTTAGCGTAAGCTTTTCAACAAAACCTTCCACATCTTTCATACATTTGTGCTATTCAGATTTGTTCAAGACAGCAGTTCAGTTTAGCGTAAGCTTTTCAACAAAACCTTCCACATCTTTCATACATTTGTACTATTCAATTTTTTTCAAATCAGCAATTCAGTTTAACGCAAGCCCTTCGGCAGACAGCATTCACACCGCTTCTTCAGAAATTGCTTTTCTAGAGGTAAAACTCAAAACAGAAAACATCAGTACTACCCTATAGTCCATGTTACTCATTTAAACTCACAGCACAAAGGAACAGTGAAAAACTAGAAGAGAACTTTGTGAAGAACTTGCGGTGTGAATGACTGTTAAAGCTTTGATGGCCGCCCACCCTGAGTCACGATTCTGTTCAAGGTTTCTATCTGTTAAAAGGCAGTTTTTCCTTGCCCCTGTGGTCAAGTGCTTGCTCATGGTGGGAATTATTGGGTCTCTGTAAATAATATTACTAAGAGTTCGGTCTAGACCTGCTGTATATGAAAAGTGCAATGTGATAACTTCTGTTATGAATTGGCGCTATATAAATAAAACTGAATTGAATTGAAAAGTTGGAAAATGCATCAAAAAGTGTAGGAAGGAAGATGAATAGTTCAGAAAATGGGAATGGGCTGAAGCAAAACATCCTTTCCTAGGAGCTGAACTGCATAGCTTCATTAACGGCTGTGAAATAAATCTGCATTGTGGGCTTTGCACGAAGAAGGCGCATGTATCATTGTCGTGCTTCTACCGCAACGATTGTAACTCTTATAGCCTAAGTTAAAATACCGTGAGAGAGACGAGAGCCTCCTGAAGAGTCTGGTCTTAGTTAAAATGGAAGTTTATACGGCAGTTGGCTGGGGCTGCTGTCTTGAAGCTGACTTTGCCAAGTGTGTGAGTCTGTTTGATTCCATAGTTGTCATAGAAGTCTGCGACCGGCACAAAGCTTTCTACATTTAGAAGTAAAATGGTGTATGAAAATTTAAAATTGTGGGAATGAGAGCAAGTGACACCCACTCTAGCTCTGAACATTCCGCTCAATACACACCCATTATAAACTTAGAGAGGCACTGACAATTGCATGAAACTGAAATGTGAAAAATTTGAATTAATTTAAGAAAGACTCAAGGACTGACATTTTAAAGTTGAAATGGAGTTTTGCGGGAAGAGGTTTTTAATGGTTTTTAATGGTTTTTCTGTTGACTCCCATTGTACCTTTACTTCAAACAAAGTTTGACAGTTTGGCATCTTTGTTTATTATTATGTTTTAAATGTTGGATAGCACTTTGAGCTGTGTTCATTATATGAAATAATCATAATTAATAATTAATAATTAATTAATAATAAAATTTTTGCCCATGGTTCCTGTAGAATTAATTGAATGATTGAATTATGGAGAATCTGTATGGAGCATCTGTTTTGTAGCTATTCTTTGTATCTAACCTCTTGAAGTGGTGTGCTTTAACAGCTTTTGTACATCCGAAGCATGTAAAAAAGTGTCGCCAGTAAAGGTTAGGGCTCCGCTTTAAATTAAAGTTTTAGGCTATCTACATTTTTTATTTATTTATTTTTAGCTTGATCTTGATTCTTGCTCAGGGTTCCCAAAACATGAACCCTTTTCATTAGGTGCGTTTGACTTCAGGCAGCACTTGCGCTGACTTAACGTGATGCTTGCTGGACTCAACATAAGGGCTGCCAAACGTCACCATGTTACATGTCATTAAAACCTTGCGGGAACAAGGCGGCTGCAGTTGTCTGAGTCTGGCGAACACAGTTGAATTTCTCCAGTTTGGGGCATGGGCCCAGACCATAAAATATATAGATCATTAACATTTAATACACACACAGTACTGTTTGTGCGCAATTTTCTGGGATTTACACATCCCCACACAAAGCAAAGACCTAAAATTTATGTACACATAACTACAAAATGTGATGAAGGTGATAAAGGGACAATAACCCTTTATCACCTTGCGTTGTGTTTGTGTGTGTGTCTTTGTGTGTGTGTGTGTGTGTGTGTGTGGTGGGGGTTGCCCTACAGTACAGTATGCTAATTCCACATCACAAATTTACTTCATTTCCATCACATCTGCTGCAGGCATTAATTCTAATACTTGGCTCTGGGTCTTGTAATTGCATGATTTGCATTTTTCTCCATTATACATAATCCATGCCACACAGACACACACAGACACACACACACACACACACGCAAGGCTGTCTGTATTGCTTTATCTTGACATTCTACCTTGCCTGCTGTTTTTATTGTCCTAACACCACACTCCACACTATGTTAACACTACACACACATGCACAAACTGTGTACACATTCACAAAACTAAGTGAAGATACATGTACAAGGAACCAGGAACATATGTATTAACACACACACACACACACACACACACACACACACACACACACACACACACACACAGACACACACACAAAGAAAGCTGACATTTTGGCACACAGTCAACTAGTCACTGTGTAACAAGGGACTTGGTTTATTTGGAACTGCACCGTCAACACACCGCAGCTTGACTGTAGCAGCAAAAACACAAATGCAAACACACACAAACACAGAGACTTCATCTCCATGCAGTCATTTCCATAATCTACAAAAACAGGCTTTCCTCTCCACCACAGTAGCTCTTGCATGCAAACGAGGGATATTACTTCACTGGAACACAAGTTTGGCTTCATTTCTCATGTGAAAGAAACGTGAATGAGTCAGTGCCCTAATGTGAGAATCGAAGCTTATTGATTGGTCAAAAATCACACCAAGATTACTCAGACTATAATGAGAAGATGAGGATAATGCACCAATCGCTGAGAGAAGACTGTCAGTAAAACCTCAGTTTAATCAGCATTTAACTGTAGAAAATTAGTATATTGGTATTAGAAGGGTCTGACAACATTATGGAAAGGATCCCTGCAGAGAGAGACCCTTTTTTAAAGAGTAGGATGCTTTTGAATAACCCCAAACAGCCGCTGTATCACTCTCATCAAAGCCACCACACTCCTTGACAAAAACAGTAAGGTTTCTCTAATAAAGGTTGAAACAACTGGGGACACATCCTAATAAAGAGTGGTTTATAATGTTGATGTGGCTGATGAAGTTAAAAACCTTTAGGACATCTAGAGAAAAAGTTTATGTTGGATTTATTATCATTGTTAATGTCCAAACACTAGAAAGTTATGACAGAACTTCCACAGATGGTTATTACGTAGGAATAATATTGTAAATATAGATAAATAATAATAAATTTAAAAAATGATTTATTAAACATTTAAATTATATATAACAATTTAATATTAGGTCTCTTTTATTTACAGTAGACCTTATAGTGACATTCATTTAATTGTATTCCCCTCTCTGCAATATTTGTATTGGTGTGAGGGACGGGGTGTCCTTATTTATTTGTTTATCATTAATCAAGCACGTCCCAGTGAGCTTTTAAAAACTTCCACGTACTTGAGGTCTTAACAGTTTGTTGGGCACTGTGGTAATTACAGAAATATGTCACACAAAGTCCACTGGCAAATACTGCATTGTTGCTTTTGGACAGACCCTCTCTCTTGTATCATCTCCATGCACATGTTTCTGTGTAGTCCCCTCAGCTAGGTGTGTTTGGTGACACTCACCAGGCCTCTCCCATGGGTGGGTGTAAAGATGGTCAGACGTTAGTATCACACCCAGCCTGGCAGCATAACATGAATCATCCAGTTGCAGCTTGTAGATTTGTGATTATATTTTTTGCATGACATTGCTGTAGAGAGCGATGGCTCTTCATCACTCTTCACAATGAAGAGGGAACATTTAATAAAGAGAGTGTCCAAATGAACAGGGTTCCCAATATGTTACAGCAATCTTCCTCTTGTAGTTGTTAATATTTTGTTATTCCAAGTTAAATGGACCTGTATTTATACATTGCTTTTCTGGTCTTTTTCTTTCAAAGCACTTTACAAAACACATTCAGCCATTCACACACATTCACTGTGGAGGTTTTGGCAGGGAGCCAACAGGGGCCCCTGTAACACAGACCTTGGACCCTATGCCCCCCTCTGAACAAAAAGTCTACTATCATAGTAATATAACTTCCTTGTGACGATATGGCGCTGATGCGAAAGGCGGAACAAATGTATCTTAACTAGTCAGATCCTTTAGGACGTTACACCGCCACTGTCTGGTGTCGTGCCAAGGTAGTAATAGAAAGTGTTGTCCTTGCCGCAGGAGTGCATTCAATGGTGAAGACGGACTTTCGACTTCACGAAAGTAAAGAGCAAGCTAGCACATGGATATTAAGAACGCTTCTATAGGCTAACGTTACGTGTTATTGAACTTCGCACTGAATTAAGAATGTCTAAACAAAACGGGGAAATAGTTTCCCTTGTAAAGCAAACATTTATTTTGCAATAGTCTGACGATGGTATAACTGACCACAGAGTTGATCACTTATTCATCCATGTTATTGTTTGGAAGCAAGATCTAGAACGACTGTCACCTTTTTCAAGTAAGCTGCTCCTACAAATATCTACACCATTGATACTGTAAAATCAAGATCACTGTAATCACACATTGCTCGCCTCAACGTTACTTGACTACATTTAATTGAATGCCACACTGTAGACAATATTTTGTCCTTATAATCATTGTTTCCACTGAATGGATAACCTTTGGATATTGCTCCTCCTTAAAGGGTAAATTATTAAAAGCGATAACAGTAGCCTACTGGTCCTACCAGGCTGGACATGCAGTCAGCCAAAATATTTATCCCCCTCCAAAATGCACAGATGATGGCCTACCATCAAGTACTTAATTCTGTGTATACTTCACATCAGGACTAATAACAGGGCTGAATATGGAGAACTTTCTATTTTCCTAGCAAAGTTATAGTGGGATGCATATTATTTTAGACTGTATTTTCAACCTGCCATAAAATGTATCTCCCCTTTATAATGCACAGATGATGGTCTACTAAGTATTTTGTTTTAGGTATATTTTACATCATTACTAATAACAGGGGTGAATATGGAGAGGTTTGTTGTTTCCTAGCAAAAGTTATAGTTAAAATACAAACTGGGATGAATGTGCCCCTCTGACAAAACAACTGCCCCCAGCCTGGCCCCCTCAATAAAATTGGTCTAGAAACGCCACTGCACATCCATACACTAATGGCAGAGGCTGCCATGCAAGGTGTCAACTGCTCTAGTGATATAATGCTTCCTATCCAAAGCACCCATGATGATATTAAGCTCGCCCACACTGACAAACCCACAGCACAGATATCAGAGCAATTTGGGGTTCAGAATCTTGGGAGCCGGGAATCGAACCACTGAGAATCAGATTACTAGATGACTAACTAATGTTTAAAAAATTAGGCTTTGCTTTGAAGCTGAATGCTAATGTGTACATTATGGAGACAAATTATAGCTGAACTGAGGGTAAAGGCTTATATAGGCTTATCTGACTGGGAAAAACACAACATGAACAAATGCTTTAAACAGCCAAAGCAACCATGGCGATCCATCAGCCAAATTTCAGAAGCTTTGCATTTTTCTTTGCAGTCCTTTTGGCAAGAAAATTTTGGTCAACCTAAATGATTACTCTACTACGTATTACCGCTACACCTAATAACAAGAGGGAGCATCTGTGAAATCAACACCAGATTTTCACATTCAATTATTTGAAGCTAGGATTTGTGTTTCCTGCTGTGGAAAGCCTGGCTGAAACTGGAGCTGAAGCAGTACAGCGATCACCCCACATCGCACAATCAAACACACTCGAAAGACACCCTACAGTAGGTAGGATACTAAAAGACAGTACCCACACAGCCACAGCCCGTTGACCCTGCTGCCATCCTCTACACTCAACCATTAATCAATTTTGCACATTACCATACCATTACCTTGTATAATATATGTTTATAAATAACTGTATATATTGTATTTATTTTATTCTAATTTGAAATATTTGTCTGTTCTGCATTTGTAACGTGAAGGAGGCTACAATTTTTATGTCATTATGCAGCCCTGTGTTGTAGAATGACAAACAAATGTGCACTGAAACTTGTACTTATTCTACAACTCTCCACCAAGAAATTAACTATTATGAACACAGCGTTCCAAAATGATTTTGACCTTGCATCTCAGCATCTAGTGGCCTCTAGAGGACAAACTACTGTGTACTAACGTGGCTTCAGCACTCCGCTGTAGTGGTTTAACTATAAAATCTTGCAGCAGGCTGCTTTAAATAGTAACACACACACATGCACACATTCAAAGTGTACATGTCCTCTTTTCCACACAAAGCATCAGGAGAGACAGACAGGAGGATCTGTGTTGCAGCAGAGAGCCAGCAGTTTTAGCTCCACAAAGCCACAGCCCTGAAGTTACACAGACTGGAAACGTTATGCAATGGATGTGATGAACAGAGTTGAGCTGTAGCTCTCCAGGCACATTTAACACCCACGGAAAATAGCAGGGTTCCCAAGCAGGCTGTAAATAATGCATGTTAGGACAAGAACGCGCACAGACATACATACACACACACACAACCTCCATGCTTTTTTAAAATCGTCTTGAAAACAAAACCATATGATTTGGGATACAGTGCTTCAAGCATACTCTGAGAATGTGTGTAGAAGATTCTAGCAGCTTTTCCTACAGGCAGACTCCAAACAAACATTATTTTCTCATCCTATCTCCACCATCCAAATGCATACATGTACTTTTTTCCATTTAAAATGTTAGTTAGGTGAATATATTAAATAAGTCAAGCATTTAGTTTGTGGACTGACATGCAGTGCTGGGTTTTATGCTCATTTTGGTATTTTTTAGTTTCACAAAGTTGGCTTACCTTTAACCAGTGTATATTACTATGACAACCTGTTTAACCCTAGCTCTATCCCCAGGAAAATGAATCAGGTATAACCCCTCAACCATTAGGCATTCCGGTCATGTGATAGATCAGAAGCTAAGGAATATGAATCTATTGTATATACACCTATTTCTGTTACTATTCAAGAGTAAATGGAGATGCAATAAAGGAAAAGATGATATTTTCATCCTTGCCTAGTATAAATGCTAAATATCAAAGACAATATCACCATTATAACCAAGATCAGGTAAATAATAACGCAACTGAATGTCTTCTCCTAGTCCTTGACTACAACTGTAACTCTAAATCAGAATCAGTTTTATTGCCAGGTATGTGTACACATATGAGGAATTTGACTCTGGATTGTACATTGCTCATGATGTGCTTACTCATACAAAAATACAAAATCACAATAATAAAAATAAAATAAAATCAGACACAGACTTCAGTGTAGACAACACAAATATACACACTATGAACAAAAACAATATAGACATATTGACGAATAGTACAAAGGATGGAGGAGTATGTACATGTCGGAGGTGGATGTGATATACAGGTACATATACATGCATACATGTACACAGTGCAATGAAGCATAGTGCAAATGATGCTGGAATAAATAACTATTATATACTAAGAATTTTGTGCAGGAGTTATGACTTGAGGTAGGTGCTTTTAGTATACAGTATCTATAATATGACAGTTTGAACAGCACTGAAATAGAGAATGGTGACACCCCTGGGGGGGCGCCAGTGCTAATAGTCCAGGTGCTGGATGTGATGTTTCCCAGCCTCACCTGCTGACTCCTGTCAGTCAGGAAGTTAGTGATCCACTGACAGGTGGAGGCACAGTGAGCTGGGTGAGTTTGGTGCTGAGGATGTCCGGGATGATGGTGTTGAACACAGAGCTGCAGTCCACGAACAGGATCCTTGCATTTGTCCCTGGAGAGTCGAGGTGTTGCAGGATGTAATGCAGTCCCAAGTTGACTGCATCATCCACTGACCTGTTAGCCCTGTAGGCAAACTGCAGGGGGTCCAGCAAGGGGCCTGTAACTCCAGCTTTGACTCGTTGTTCCATCTTTTCACAGTCTTTACAACAGGTTTAGCAGATTTCAGTTTTAGCCTGTATGTTGGGATAAGATGGACCAGACAGTGATCAGAGAGTCCCAAGGCTGCACGGGGGACAGAGCGATAGGCGTCCTTTAATGTTGTGCAGCAGTGGTCCAGTGTGTTAGTGTCCCTGGTGGGACACTTAATATGCTGTCTGTACTTTGGGAGTTCGTGGCTGAGCTTTGCTCTGTTAAAGTCCCCGAGAACAATGAGCAGGGAGTCTGGATGTTTTTTCTCCACGTTAGTTATCTGGTTGGCCAGGTGTACTAACGCCTCACTAACACAGGCCTGAGGTGGAATGTAAACAGCGACCAGAACAAACGAGGAAAACTCCCGCGGAGAATAAAAAGGTTTACAGTTTATGAATAATGTCTCTAAGTGAGGGCTGCATGGTTTTTCCAACACTGTGAAATCTGTGCACCAAGCTTCGTTTATTTTAGAGTCCGCCTCCCCTTGTTTTTACCGTAAACTCCCTTTCGTGTTCCACGTGGATGAGATTAAATCCCAGTAGGTGAAGTGCGCTGTCTGGGATGTGCTCGGTGAGCCAGGATTCGGTGAAACAGAGGGCGGCAGATCTGCAGAAGTCTGAGTTAGTACTGTTGAGGAGAAGCAGTACGTCCAAATGTGATGAAAAGAAACTAAAAACATTTCTGACACACATAAATATATACCCAGGTGGTCTCCATGTTTTGACCAACTATTGAAATATTACTAATGTTATGACCCTGGGGTTATATTTTGTAATTTGTTTAGCTCTCACCATGTACTGTCAGCTATCTCTTCCCTTAGAGTGTGTGTGTGAGTGTATGCAGGTAATGGAGAACAGGTGGGCACCCTGGATTGGTCCTGCAACGCTGATTTCTGCCTCTTGATTGGTTGCCTGGATGACAGCAGCCATCTTAAGCCCCATCTGACAGGAACTCCCTCCTCTCTCTCTGCCCTTCCCAACTTGAGCCTGTGTGTTTTCATTGTGAGTAGAGAACGTCTCGGGTTACGTATGTAACCCTGGTTCCCCGAGAAGGGGAACGAGACACTGCGTCGGTTACGACACTATGGGAACGCCTCTAGGCGAAGCAGGTCTGAACGTGAATGAAATCACTCCAATCCTATTGGCTTGTTGCTAGAACGGTAAGGTGTGACGGAATAACCGGAGGAGTATAAAGCACACCTGTACACACTCATCATTAGCTTAACTATGAAGCAGGC
>NC_060151.1:910802-937699 GCF_021292245.1 Micropterus dolomieu | reverse complement strand
CTCAGCAGAGTACGAACTTCCTGTCCCAACACCGGACCTTGCTCCGGGCAGACCACAGTCCAAACCACCCCCTCTCTTCTGTTGAATTTGGAGGGCGGGTTTTGAACTGTAGTCGATACCCATCTATGGCAGTGCGCAGGACCCACGGAGAAATGTTCGTCAGGCTCCGCCAAGCCTCTGCAAAGTCTGCCAACGGAACCAGCCCCTCGGGGCTGGTGGTCGGTGTCTCGTGTGATCTTCTGGTGGACCCCTGAAGCCCCAGAACGGCAGGGGGGAGCCGCCGAAGATCCACGGTGAGTGAGTCGGGGCACCGCCTGACTGCAGACCCTCAGGGCAGGCAGTACGGGGGGGGCCCCCGAGAAGCGACACTCTGCTTCCTCTCCTCTCCGTAGGAGCTCGTAGAGGGAAGGGACCCACGCCTGGCAGCCTCAGCTGCCTTGGGTCCAGACCGGCGAGGGAGGTACTGGCGGAACGCTTTTCGCCCTGCGTCTAACGCTTCGTGGTTCTGCGAAGCTCCGCCAGATCTTCCTCAGAGGGACCCCCCCTCTGAACCATCTCCTGTAGCAGGTCGGCTTGGTAGGCTTGAAGCACCGTGGTGTGTAAGCTCGCACCTGCCTGGCCCGCCATGTACGCCTTCCCCACGAGCGTGGATGTGGTGCGACATGGTTTGGATGGTAACGCCGGCTTCTCCAGGGAGGACGCAAGTCGAGGGGAGAGATAGCTCGCAAGCGCATCCTCCACCCGAGGCATCCTCCCATAACCACGGTCCCTAACCCCCATCACATTACTGTAGTTCAGTGATCGGGGTGTGGAAAGCCATGTAGAGAAGGGTCTGCCCCATCATTACTCAGTTCAGTTGAGCTTAGCCACGGCTCTAGTCACCACCTCCAGCAGCACGTCATAGTCGGGCGCCGCCAGATGACGCCACCCCGACACCCGGAAGTCATCGTCCACTACGCTGAGCACGCCCGCCTCCTCGGAGTCGGATTGCTGCAGCGTCTCCGGATCCAAACCGCGAGCGGGAGAAGCCGAGAACGGGCTCCCGAACGAGGAAAGGAAGCGTCGGAGCCAGCGGATGAAGGTCGGGAAAAAAGCCTCACCCGTCCCGAAATCCTCCGACAGATCACGCTGTGAACCCCCATGAGTGAAGCCGCCGGGCCGCCTCAGCGGCCGCAGGGCCCGCGCCGCGGGGAAAACACATCCGGCCATCCTCGGAAAAGAGAGCCAAGCTGTACCTCAGTACCCGCACGGAAAGGGCTTCGCAACGGGCGCAGGCCCCTCGAAGGGGAACTGTTGTGGGCGTACTAGACACTCATACAAAACTGGAACAGCAAAGTCCTCGCTGCTCCTGTTACTGTGGACGCTAGAGGTATATGTACCTATAAATTCAAAAGAACAAAATAAAATGACCCAAATTACAGGATATTTGTGAATACTTGAGTATCTGATGTATAAATATTTTTACGCCTTCGAATGGATGTTGTCATATTGGCTTTGCCAGGCCATGAACTTTCTTTCCCTCCCACAGGATCATCTACAAACGGTGATGTCATTTTCCAAGAGAACTGATTGGTCCATCGGCAGTGCTTTTATATGCAGCGTTTGCAGCATATTTACCATGGCGATGTCCCCCAGTAAGAAGTGGACCACCGTCATAACCCTGAAAACCCAGTGGGTGCAAGTCTCTTAATTGCAGAGTTTCTGATGACGCCGGCAGCTGATCACAGGCGGATCAGCTGTCAGTCAGCTCTAACAGCTGGAGAGACTTTTGATGGAGTTTATATCTACATACATGTGCACTGTGTACTAATAAAGTCTCACAGTTATCAGTGCAGAGCAGCATGATTCTGTTACCTGTTTAAGAAACACCTGCACATGAAAAATTATAAGTTACTGAAATTTGTTATTGAATAATAGTTGACCAAAGTGCTGGACAAGTTATACAGTAGAAGACATAAAAATTAAAACCAGGTAAATTAAAACAGGCCAAACAATTAATGACATACAGCAATAAGATAACAACACAGTTATTTTGATTTGAACATGCAAGAGAAAGTATACAAAAAATAACAATAAAAATAAAAAATAAAAACAAAATTATTCCACAGTCTCGAGGGCCACCACTGAAAAGGCACCGTCACCCTTTGTTTTCATATGAGACTGTGGGATGGCCAAGAGGGATTGGTTTGATGATCTGAGGGGTCTGGATGAGTGATGAAACATTAGCAGTTCTGAAATATAAGATGGAGCCAGTCCACGTAATGCCTTAAAAACAATTAACACCTTAACCTTAAAATCGAATATTTGACTGGTAACCAGTGAAGATCAGCCAATACTGGGGATATATGGTCCCTCTTCCTTGTACCAGTTAACAATCTAGCAGCTGCATTTTGAACAAGCTGCAAGCGTGATGAAGATGAGTGATAGACGCCAGAGTACATGGAATTGCAGTAATCATTTCGAGAGGATATAGGAGCATGCAAGACAGTTTCTAGGTCCTTACAGAGAGAATGGATTTAAGTTTTGCTATGGTCCTTAAATGAAACATTTCGAATTTTAATGCTCAATCAAAGATAACCCCTAAGTTCCTAGCAAAGGGTTGTACATTAATGGACAGGGGGTCCAGATTTGTTGATAATTCCTCAATTAAATTAGGGGAACCAAATAATATTACTTCTGTCTTGTTTTCATTTAGTTAGAGGAAGTTTATTGCTATCCAACGCTTAATATAATTTAAACAGTTGTAAATGGACTGTAAGGACTTTGAATCACCTGGCTTCAGAGGTAAGTACAACTGTGTATCATCAGCATAGCAGTGGTATAATATATTATGTTTATGGAGAATGGAGCCCAAGGGGAGCATATACAAAGAAAATAAGATTGGTCTCCACATTTAATTGCTGCTGAAGAAGAGGAAATGTTACCAATGTTAACAGAAAAGGTTCTATCTTTCAAGTAAGAGTGAAACCACTGTAGCGTGACACCCTGGATACCAACCCCTAATATAGAAATGGGCCTAAAATTATTAAAATCCATAGAGTCAGGATTGGGTTTTTTAATAAGAGGCTGAACCACAGCATGTTTAAAAGTGGATGGAAAATTCCATTTAAAAGAAAACTATTTATTACAGACAAAATGGCTAGGAGCAACAACATCTAAAACCTCTTTCAAAAGACGGGAGGGGACAGTGTCCGTAGGGGCAAAAGTAGGCTTCATGAGTGAGGCTATATTAATCAGTTCTGACAAGGCCACAGGCTCAAAACAATTTAAAGAGACAGGGCATGGGACTAGCTCAGATGCATCAAGATCGGAAGGTGAGATACCAGATCTAATGACGTCAACCTTATCAATAAAGAACCTTTTTAGGGATGTGTGTATTTCTAGCAATGATATCAGAGAAATACTTTACTTTTGAGACTTTGACCAGGCGTTGGTAAGATATTAGGCAGTTTCTCAATATTTCGTAGGACACTTGCAGTTTATTCTTTTTCCAGTTCCTCTCTGCCTTCCTGCATTCCTGTCTAAGGGCACGGGTCTCACTATTAAGCCAAGGCTGAGCTTTGACTTTGGATCTCTTACGCTTGAGCAGGGCAATGGTGTCAAGGATGTCTGTGACAGTGGTATTAAACAGAGTGACTAGTGCCTCTGTGCCCATGGAGGGGGACACTGTCTTTTCAAGTTTAGCAAAAGGCGAAGCTATAAATAGCATCAGAGAATACCCTAGCTGTGGAGTAATTAAGTGCACGAACATAGCGTTCTGGCATTTTAGGTTTTGGTAATAGACATGAGAGTGAAGTAGTATGTCCATGATGAACAGATAAAATAGTATCATCCAGCTCAACATTTAAAACAGGAAACCTAATGATAAAACCGACAGAAGTTTGCATGCAAAGCGATTCTTAAAGATTGTCGCTAAGCCTCCACCCTTACCTGTTGTTCTGGGAGAACTAAAATAGTTACAGTCACTGGGGGAGAGTTCAGAAAGAGGTAGAGGTAGAGATAAAAATAAATCATTTAGAATGAAAGTTTTGTTTGCATCTGCAGTAGGACAGTGGGCGATGACAGCAGAGACCGGAGGAGAGGCAACCTCAACAGCTGGACAGGAAGCAGTGGAATCAGGTTTACAGCTCATGGCCGTTTCAGCTGGACCGAAAGTGATGGTGTACATGAGTTTTTCAGCTTCATGGATGTGGTACAGCGTAGAAGTTTTCTCTTCTAGCTCAGCAATCTTAACAGCCAGACGAGCGCAGCTGATACAGCTGAATGTAGAGGTAAATGGAGCCATGGGTTGTAGAAGCGTGGCGGCAAGGGTCCAGCAAGTGGACCCACTGTGGAGATTAGACTTTGGTTCACAGTTTGGTAACGCAGTCTTGGCACAAACTTCTGCAGTCCTCGTGAGGCGGTTAGCATAAATGCTAACAACAAGCCGGGTCGTGCTAGCCTGTTGTGGTTTTCCCTAAAGGCTAAATGGTTCAGGGAAATTGAAATGATTTAACTTGTATCAAAGTTGACGCTCAGTTTTGGCTTTCTGTTTATTTTCTATACTGATATCCTTTAACACTACTGCATACATTTTATTTGCAAGTCACATCACTCGTCACCGATCATCACTGCGTTCCATCATATCAATCAAACGATTTTTTTTTAGCACAGCAGCAGCTTTCATTCATTCTTTCCTCAGTTGATTTTACTCGGCTGCTTTCATCAGATGCTTTGCTCGCTTCATTA
Source organism: Micropterus dolomieu (assembly GCF_021292245.1). Taxonomy (NCBI): domain Eukaryota; kingdom Metazoa; phylum Chordata; class Actinopteri; order Centrarchiformes; family Centrarchidae; genus Micropterus; species Micropterus dolomieu. Next base: position 932,971 of record NC_060151.1, on the reverse strand, counting down.
GATACTTTGGTGCAGTTTAGTGACTTATCCGACTCCTTACGTGTACTACTTTTTATCGTTGTCTATTTGGACTAAACACAGGAATGACCACCCTGACATGTTTCTTGCTGATAGACTCCCTTTAATTGTCTCCATAATAAAAGTTGATGGGAGAAATAAAAAGATCTTTCTAATATATAAATAAAATTGTGTGTAGGGTTTTTGTTGTTCAGACCTACAATGAACACAGATTTTAACAAGACGGTGAATCATTAAACAACTCAAATATAAGACTTTGCAGCAATGGACTTGAGTTTAATGTTATCTGTCCTGATGTATCAGATCAGTCCGATAAGCTGTCCAATCAATATAATGGCTACCCAATAAGGGGGTGTGTCGGTCAATAAAAGACTTCCGCGAAGGATGCACTGGTGTATCCTTGCTTATAGCTCCTCAGAGATTGCTCCTCGCTTCTCGGAGTGCAAATAAGAGCTTTGGGACGGCCTGTAAGATGGCTGAGCGGAACAACTTAGTTACCTTAAAGTTACCTTGCTAACCTCAAATTCTGTTTTCTAGTACAGGCCCCTGATGGGAGGTTGGTGGTGGCAAGGTTACATATATTAATCAACTTTAACTGATCAAATGTTAGACTGACATTACAAATAGTTTCTACATGTTGAGAATATTATGTGACCGTCAGCAAGACATCTAGCTAAGTAGTATTAGGCGATACAATGGATTTAGTAGGTTGTAATTAGTGTGGCATTAGCAATATAGACGAATTATCAAGTTTGTATTTTGAATAATTTCATTTACAGACTTGTCCTGAACAAATGTACCTGCATTCAAAACATCCATTCTGAGGAAAAGATACAGTACATGCAGAGGTCAAGCTCCTCTCATAGGCTAGGAAAACATAAGATTAGCTAACCAAGCTTTCATTTCATGCAGGCATTGTGGATGCAGCACAAGGTGGTCATATTTGACAGGCTGGCTTTGTAATGTTTTTTGCAAATGTGTCACAAATAAAGAAACTGTCAGAGTGAATGGGGAATGAAAATATGTTTTGCTGCCTTTTCACCTTTACTAGTTACTGTAAGCTAGGTATAGACTTTACTGTTCTGCTCAAAGGCTGGCAACTTTTAAGGTGGAATGTTTTCTTGCATGTTTCCAATACATGAGTTGACATTGTCACACACCTTAAATGTTACATTGCTTAAACACTATAACCAGGCTTTTGAACTAAAATTCAAAAACACAACTCCATTTTTCAAACACCAATTTTCCTAAACTCTACACACAAATCCCTTCATTTCTCATTGCCTACACCATGTGCTCATTGAGAAAACACTAACATTCAATATTGTTCACTCAAGTCAGCACAGGTTGAGCTCCAATTAGCATACAACTATCCTGTCCCAGACCAAAGACAGGACGCTGGGGCAGAATAATTTGTTGTTTGGTGTGTTGTACTGTACAGCACACTAAGGAATAAAAAATGTGCAAATGTTTACATTTGTTATTTCTTTTGTTCATCATGTGAAAAGGTTTTTGAGGGGGAGAACCACAAGCAACATAACCAATAACCAGTTTTTGTAGTTTTGTTTTGAATTTATCTCACCAGTGTGTAAGACTGTGTTGTAGTGTGTGTTTTTGAGGACTTTTGTGTTATGTCTGAGGGCAAAGTTTGGTTTTTCAGTAAGATTGGTTTTGAGTGGAGAGTTTCATTTTGACCTGAAAATAGGACGTTTGGGAAATCAGTGAGAAGTTGTGGATTTGTGTTTACAGTTTTGAGAAAATGACTACAACCTGTAATTCATGTCCTAACCCCCTGAACCAATTCTGCTAAATAGAAGCACATTTCCTGCTTCACACTCAGGCAGTTTTTAAAACACATTCAAAAGACTACATACAGTTCTCTATGCACATAGACGTAAACATAACAATAGAATGTGTTTTTAAAAGTTTTGGACACAGTGTGTTAGCATCTGGGAAATGTGCTGCAGATGTATAGTGTTTTGAAGGGGGTGAAGTAGTAAAGAGAAAGAGGTCATTGAATGCATTTTGTGTAAAAGCAATGACAAATGATTCACAGTTTGGTCCACATACACTTCTATTTCGCTGACTGTGTGAAGAGTTATGACCATGTGACTTCGACAGATTTGACCAATGCTTGTTAGCAATTGAAAAAAAACTAGATTGTAGTGTTCTTTTCATTTAGGTATTAAGAGTGGCAAAACACTGATCCAGGACACCCAGACTATGCTCCATTACTTGGCTTGGGCCCAGAAGTATACAGTACCAGCACTGCAACATCTAAAAGAGAATTGCTGCAAAACTGTAGCAGTATAACGGCCTGTAAAAAAAAAAAAGCCTTCATGTCCACGCTGCTACTGGACAAGAACCGAAGCTTCAGAATCCTCCCAAACCAGAGAGGCTAAAGGTACAGTGTCTACGGAGGGAAAATGTAGAGCTTAGAGCCTGGTGTGAAAACCTTCAGAAGGAGGTATACAGTTTAAGGGCTGAGAGGGACTATTAAGCACAGGGCATCAAGTTCCTTTTCTATTGCAGCCTTAACTGAAACTGAGAGAAGCACTGATAAAGAACTGAAAAAAAATCAAGACATTTTCCTTTTACTCAGGATTGTTGTATATGTGGATTTTTACTTGTTCATCACAGAAAGAATCAGCTGCTTTAAAATTGGCCGTAGATTAGCCCAGTGGCATGCTCTAATTGCAGTGTTGGGCAAGGTACTTGGAAAATGTAGTGAGCTAAGTTACTAGCTACTCTACATTAAATGAAGCTTCACTACACAGAAGCTACCCCCCAGTGAAATGTAGCAAACTAAGCTACAGCAATGTGGAAAAAGTAGCTTAGTTACATCTAAGCTTAGCTTAGTTACATCTAAGCTACTGGCAACACTGCAACCTAAACATTCATGGCAATGGGCGAGAAAGAGAGAGAGAGAGAGAGAGAGAGAGAGAGAAATGTCTCATCTCATCTCATGGAAACAAGTTTCTGCCACTACATATCAAAGTTTCCTCCTCACTAGAAGAGGTGTCCAGGCTGGACCCTGATCCTTCTCACATGAGGTGTAACAATAACTATCACAATAGAAAGTAAACTCAGTCGCGTGTCTTTATTCCCCTGCAGCAAAGTCACAGACATCAGCCCAAGGTCCGGTACATGATGTCACCGTCACAGGAAGCGCTTCTGCCGGTGTAACACCAAAATCTGTGACCTATCGGATTCTGTGACTAAACCCATACAACGATGTTTTCCTAACTATAACGAAGTACTTTTAGTACCTAAACCCAACCAAGTACTTTTAGTACCTAAACCCAACCAAGTACTTTTGGTGCCTAAACCCAACCAAGTACTTTTAGTACCTAAACCCAACCAAGTACTTTTAGTACCTAAACCCAACCAAACTGCAGCCGCTTCACATCGTCAACAAAGCCTCTGGCGCTTAACTTCCCATTTGGGTCACAAAATCTGATAGGTCACACATTTTGGTGTCACACCGGCAGCACATACAGGTCTGTGTGTGGCGGTGGCGTCACTTACTGATCCTTCAGAAAGGCTTGGGAAAATGTAGCGTGTGTGGAAGCTACCGCGCTACTCGGTCAATAAAAGAGCTTCGTTACTGAAAAACTATTTGATTCAGAAAATAGCGACGCTACCACCAAGCTACTGAGAAATGTAGTTAAACTAATAACGGCGCTACTTGTAGCAACGCTACTGCCCAACACTGTCTAATTGATATTATTACCATCAAAATGTGTGTGTGTGTGTGTCTGGTCTGTAAGTGGTACTGAATGGGTCTGGCCAGTAAATAAATGTCACACACATTCACTAACGTTAGGTCCATATTCTGTTTGTCAAACAGAATATTAAGTTGTTTTATAAAATTATGCACAAGACATCTAAAATGTCTCCATTTGATGGAAAAAGCAGATCCAGATACTGTGATTCTGTCGGTCAGAGTGAAATAAGGAACAAGGTGACGCCACTAAAATACATACAACCAGGCACGAAACACGAGCAGTGGCATAAATGCCGACGGTACAACCGCTGCAATGGGGGCAAAAGGACCCAGCTGACTACAAGGGCCCATGAGGGACAGTGACAATTGCCATGTGGATCGGGATTACATGCCATCATCCATTCTTTTATACTGTATTGGCATAATGAGTTGCAGTGCTTTTCATGATCCCTATTTGTTCTGTGGTTATGGACATACTGTGTCATCTACTTTGTGTTTTTTGTTACGGTAGGCTTGCAAAAGCTGGTTGTTTGATAGTCGGACACAGCAGGTTTGAGTCATGGGCAGGCTGTAAGATTTGTGTTTGGCCCTTCAGCTGCTGTCCGTGGTGCTGATCAAAGGCTGTAGGTGTGCAACTGCGTGGAGTCGTTGTGTGTCTGTACGCCCATATGTAAGCAAACATGCTTTTTGGGGCGAGGGGCACAAGAAAAGTATTTGCCAGTCACATTTATGTTACGCTGCTAAACATAAGCCGTCAGACTATCTTTGACTAACTACAGTTGTACCACACTCACAGTTATCATATGAAATAAGAAATTATTTGTGACATTTTCATGTGCTCTCATGTTCAGTTTTACCTTTAAATAGATGGTAGCTAATTTATCTGTTTTTGGTTTGTTTACCTCTTTGATCATCTGAGCAGCTTGGTACTGGCTTAGCAAACCTAATGTTAGCATGCCACTACATTCTGCGATTTACCGTTTTGCTTTGATGAATACAATGTTATCATTACAGATAGAACTAATGACAAAGCTTAAAAAATAAAAGCCAATTTGCAATAAACCATAGTTTCTCTTTTAAGCTATTTAAGGGGAAATAGTGCATCTGTGATTCAGAAATAAATTTTGCTATGTACTGTACTATAAATACAATATGTATATATTATACTTTTTTCCTATTATAACTAACAGTAGTTATTACACATTACTTGCTATTTTCTACTGTACAACTACTGTTCTTCTACTGTTACAGCTTTGAAAACCAATAACAAGTGTGTGTGTTTGTGTGCTGTGTAGTTTGGTTATCTACTTACCCCTGCAGGCTAAATAACACCATCATATCAATACAGCTATACCAATTATCCCAATGATTTCTGTGCTGTTGTTGTTTGCTGAAGAGGCGCATTTACAATGCAAATGTCATTATCATCATTAGAGCCAGCGGCCACAGCCCTGCCAAAAAGCAGCAACAAGAACACTTGGGCTGCTCCAATTAGCTGTGATTAAGTCCAGCATCCCTATGCAATCAGCCACACACACACACACACACACACACACACACACACACACACACACACACACACACACACACACACACACACACATACTGTGCAAGAGTTTTTGGCAGGTGTGGAAAAATGTTGTAAAGTAAGAATGTTTCAAAAATAGACATGTTTATACATTATATTTATACATTATATAAAGTGAGTGAACATGAGAAAAATCTAAATCAAATCAGTATTTGGTGTGAACCCCCCTTGCCTTCAAAATAGCATTCACAATTCTATTCACAATCTTATGTATCAAATGTAAGGCATGAAGTGGATTGATATCAACTGAAATCAGTCTAATGTTACTGTATTTACGGGCTTGATGTTAATGTTCTGAGTGATGCAGTGACCCTGTCATACTAAACCTACTGCTGTGTGATCAAGTGCCCTGACTTCTCTGCTCCTCCATTTCAGGAGTTACTTAGTGAAAACCCTATAGTGACGGTGTCTGTCCCCCGACCATTGAAATTATTTAAATCAAAGGTAAACAGAAGAGGAGCTGTGCATAAAAACCTCATAAAAATTAAAACCACAAGTGCAATAGTGCAAACGAATAGGAAAATTAAATGTGGACTCTTAAACATCAGATCTCTCTCTTCTAAAGGTGTACTAGTAAATGAAGTAATATAAGATTATGATATTGATTTATTTTGTCTTACAGAAACCTGGCTGGGTGATGGAGAATATGTTAGCCTAAATGAATCCACTCCTCCCAGTCATATTAATACTCACATTCCTCGAGGCACAGGCCGAGGAGGTGGAGTTACAGTTATCTTCGACTCCAGCCTACTAATCAGCTCTAAACGTAAACTAAATTATAACTCATTTGAAAGCCTTGTTCTTAGTCTTTCACACCCAAGTTGGAAATCACTGCAACCAATTCTTTTTGTTATAGTGTTGTTTTGTTATAGAGCACCTGGTCCGTACTCTGAATTCTTATCTGAATTTGCAGAGTTTTGAGAGGAATTGGCGTTCCACCAATCTGGAAAATTCTCATTTAATTTAGGAAGATAGTCTTAAAACTTATAGGAAGGCCCTCCGTAATGCCAGAGCAGTGTACTACTCGTCATTAATATAGGAAAATAGGAACAACCCCAGGTTTCTTTTCAGCACTGTAACCAGGCTGACAGAGAGTCACAGCTCTATTGAGCCAAGTATTCCCATAGCTCTCAGTAGTTACGACTTCATGAGCTTCTAATGATAAAATAGAATAGAACAAAATTCACTATGACATGCCCTCAACTGGCACCGACTTATCTCCAAACTCAGGAACCTTAGAAACAGCTGTAGAACCAGATATATGTTTAGACTGTTTTGCTTCTCTCAATCTTTACCAACTAACTTCAATAATTTCTTCTTCTAATCCATCAACCTGCCTCTTAGACCCCATCCCGACTAGGCTGCTTAAAGTAGTTTTACCCTTAGTCAGCACTTCTATACTAGATATGATCAATCTATCTCTATCAACAGGCTATGTACCACAGTACTTTAAAGTAGCTGTAATTAAACCTCTTCTGAAAAAGCCCAAACTTGATCCAGATGTTTTAGCCAACTATAGACCTATATCTAACCTTCCATTTCTCTCTAAGGTCCTGGAGGAAGCAGTTGCTAAACAGCTCTGTCACTTTCTACAGAGCAGTCAGGATTTAGAGCTCATCATAGCACAGAGACAGCACTGGTGAAAATTACTAACAACCTCCTTTTTGCACCAGACAAAGGACTTGTCTCTGTACTGGTTTTATTAGATCTTAGTGCTGCATTTGATACCATTCACCATCAGATCCTATTGCAGAGACTGGACCACTTCATTGGCATTAAAGGAACCGCTCTAAGATGGTTTAAGTCCTATTTATCAGACCAATTTCAGTTTGTACATGTTAACGATGAGTCCTCCATGCACGCCAAAGTTAGTCATGGAGTTCCACAAGGATCTGTCCTCGGACCAATCCTCTTCACTTTATATATGCTTCCTCTAGGCAATATTATCAGGAAATATTCCATAAGCTTTCATTGTTATGCAGATGATACTCAGTTATATCTATCGATCAAACCAGATGAAACTAATCAGTTAGCTAAACTTCAAATGTGCCTTCAGGATGTTAAAACCTGGATGACCTGTAATTTTCTAATGTTAAACTCAGATAAAACTGAAGTTATTGTTCTGGGGCCTAAGCACCTCCGTGACGCATTATCTAAAGATATAGTTTCCCTTGATGGGATCGCCCTGGCCTCTAGCACCACTGTGAGGAATCTTGGAGTTATCTTTGATCAGGACATGTCGTTTAAGTCTCACATTAAGCAAATTTCGAGGACCGCCTTTTTTCACCTACGTAATATTGCGAAAATCAGGAACATCCTGTCTAAAAATGATGCAGAAAAACTAGTCCATGCATTTGTTACTTCTAGGCTGGATTACTGCAATTCCCTATTATCAGGCTGCTCGAAAAAGTCCATTAAGACTCTTCAGCTGATTCAGAATGCTGCAGCACGTGTTCTGACAGGAACCAGGAAAAGAGATCACATTTCTCCTGCATTGGCTTCCTGTAAAATCCAGAATATAATTTAAAATCTTTCTTCTTGCCTACAAAGCTCTTAATGGTCAGGCATCTTATCTTAAAGAGCTCATAGTACCTTACTACCCCACCAGAGCACTGCACTCCCAGAATGCAGGGTTACTTGTGGTTCCTAGAGTCTCCAAAAGTAGAATGGGAGCCAGAGCGTTCAGCTATCAAGCTCTTCTCCTGTGGAACCAGGTTCCAGTTTAGGTTCAGGAGGCAGACACCATCTCCACATTTAAGAGTAGGCTTAAGACTTTCCTCTTTGATAAAGCTTATAGTTAGGGCTGGCTCAGGTGAGTCCTGAACTATCCCTTAGTTATGCTGCTATAGGCCTAGACTGCCGGGGATTTCCCATGCACTGAGCTCCTCTCTCCTCTACTTTCTCTCCCTCTGTATGCAACCTCATCCCATTATTGCATGTTACTAACACAACTTCTCCCCTTTCCGGTAGTCTTGTGCTTTCTCGTCCCTCTCCTCTTTCCTCCTATCACTTCCTGCAGGTGTTTCTGGCTCTGGAGCTGTGGAGTCTGGATCTGTGGTTGCGGGTCACCTGCTGCCCCCGTGTTCCTGCTCGACACCCTCTGCTACAACAACTATTGTTACTAGTCCTATAGTTATTATTGTTACTATAATCATTAACATTCCGATTATTATCATTAACACTACCATAAATATCTATACCATTTAGTCATTTAGTCTACAGCAACATTACCTTTACTGTTTGTACCTCTGTGTGTATACTGTTTAGGCTGCCTTCCATCCCATTACTCTCTTGCCCTCTCTCTCTCTCTCTCTCTCTCACCCCCAACCGGTCGAGGCAGATGGCTGCCCACCCTGAGCCATGGTTCTGCTCGAGGTTTCTGCCTCTTAAAAGGAAGTTTTTCCTTGCCTCTGTTGCCTAGTGCTTGCTCTTGGTGGGAACTGTTGGGCTTCTGTAAATAACATCACAGTGTATGGTCTAGACCTGCTCTTTTATGAAAAGCGCTGTGAGATAACTGTTGTTGTGATTTGGCGCTATATAAATAAAATTGAATTGAATTGAACTGAACTGACTCAAAACCCCACCTGTGTGTGCGTGTGTGTATGAACATGTCAACTTACTAAAACTACTTATTTTCCGTGATAATCTCCTTCATAGGTCTACCTGTGGCTACTGAAGTGGAGAGCAGGACCATCATGCTTACTACCACACCTGGCTCTCCAGTTTCTACTCCTCCAGTGGGTCCAGCTGACTGGCCATCAGTCCTTAATGAACAGTTACACGTTGATGTGGTGAGCAGGGGACCACACAGGAGACATTTTCACATTTCCAAAAAGAAACTCAGACAGTAAAAGTCTTTTCTATCATTACATGTTTAGATCACATAGCATGCATAAAAATATGCTATCAACTGTTTGGTAGTTTTTGTCTTTTAAACTCTTGTCTCAGCTGTTATTAAAGTTTAAGCTTTGGTCAGTCATAATCACTTTATCAGTCTTTTTATTCAGCACTAAGTTCATCAGTGTCTACTGGGTCTTACACTGCCATTAAGCTCAGTAGCACTGGTGGTATCATATGTTTCCTGTTTGACATCAAACATAGTAGATATATTCATATAGAGTCTAGTCTAGTTTTTTGTTTTTAATCAGAATCAGCTTTATTGCCAAGTAGGTTTAAAGGAGACCTATTATGCTTTTCCTTATTTTATGATTTTTTATGATCTACAATGTTGGATGTTCATGTTAAACATGGTCAAAGCTTCAAATAATGAAGTTAAATTATTTATAAGAAATCCCTGTGAGCAAAAACCTCAGATTTCCTTCTGTTCTCAGCCCTGTAGGATGTTCTGTTCAGAAACTGTGGCCTGTAAAGCATGGGAGTGCTTTTGGTCATAGGAATATTGACTGTTTTAATCAATATTTCAATGTTTTGGAAGCTTTATGTTATTTGAAACATGGTTGTATGGAGAGTAATAATGCTTTGAAGATAACTCCCAATAAAACATGAACATAAACAATATGGCCAAAACATGAACATTCGCCTGGTATATTTTTGGAAGACTGTGTAATAACAGTTGTATATCAGTTTCTTTTCATCAAATTTACATTTACAGTTGTATTCCATGTGTATTAGAAGATATTCAGGTGCATTATAATCTATCTTATGATGGTTTTGATGGTTTATTGCATTAACAGCTTTTATTTTACCAGGCGAGGATGAAAATATGATTTTTTTCTGTATTGCATGTCATGTTACAGGCATTGCAGACACCATTTCTTACATGTATCAACCATAGAATGTATATAAAAAGGTATCACCATAAAGGTCTCAATGTCATGGCAACAGTTTGCTTAGCTGCTAGGTTAACATCGCTAACAACAACAACAACTACACTCCCAGTCCTCTGATTGTCTTCTGTTGGTCTGGCAGGAAACACCTCTGCTGGCCTGTCTGCAGGAAACACTTATACATAGGCTATTGCAGCAACACACATACAGGCGACGGCGTGTGGGCTTAATGTCACAATACACAACAGAAACAGCTTAATGTTACAGTTAGCCACATTAGCTGCAGAACATGCTAACGCCAAGTTCAACAGGCAAGTATTCAAAATAAACAATAGAAAAGCTACATAAAAATGGTACAACTTACAGGTTCCAAGTTTGAAGTCGGTATAGATCCATCCTTGTTCGGTCGATAGATTTAATTTGGTTTTGAAGTTACAGCCTAGTGTTGTGTAATGGTAGATACACAACTGAACCATGACAACCTGAAGTGGCCTTCCAGCTAAAGAGGAAGTGATGTCTTAACTGAGGACCCGCCTTGATGAGAGGACAGACATTGCATTTTCATTTTCATTGTGTTCCTTGGAAAGCTGCTTGTAAATGTAAATGCGATGCAACAGACTGGGGGCGCTGTTTCACTCATTGCATTTGAATAAAGTCCACTATAGAGCAGAGTCAGTCTTTGAAAATGAAATGTCAAATGCTGTTGCCATTTTCATTTTAATATGGTCCTAGAATGCCCACACAAGTATGTGATAATGAAAATGAAAATTGGATGATTGCACTTTCATTTTCATTTTTACCCTAAATAACACATACATATGTGGAAAATGATAAGGATTACATTTTCATTTTAGTTTATATGATCATTTGAAATTAGTCTCCTATAAGCTTCCATACTCACATTTTCTCCCATCCCCTTTCTCATCTCATTAGACACACACACACACACACTCCAAACTGTTATCCTCTTCCTCTCATCTTCTTACTCTCTGATCTCATAATTCCTACATCAGCACATGACATCCTCTACTAACACGTGCAACCCATTATATGTAACGCTTGAATTTGTTTTGTTCTATTGTGTATGTCTGTTCGTCCACCTGTATAATAAAAATAAATTCGTATACAGGTTTATTGTGTTTGTTTTACATTAATGTTATCCTATCATAAGTATTAGTACTATTGCTTTGCTTTTGTCTTTTAGGGACCTCACAGCGACCGCTGTGAGGTCCCTATTGTGTTGTTAGAGTTATTATTATTATTTCTATTTTTCCCCATTCAACACAAGTTGTTCAAGTTGTATAAATTGGCACACACGTCAAAAATAGCGGTGAAAATAGCGATCTGATATGGGTCCGGTGCACCCCCTAGAAATTTCCAAAACCAAAGCCCCCCCTTTCTCTTTGGCCTACATTCACCAAACGTGGTAGGTATATGTATCGTGTTCAGACTTAAAAATAAGCCTCTTGGAGCCATACCCTAAACCCAACATGAAGTCACCCATATTGGATTGAATGTGCGAGGATTTTCCATTTACACCCTCCGTATTTTACTCCTCCTAGGAATTTGATCAGATCAACTTCAAATGTGGGCTTTGAAGTTGCAACGTTAAATTGCGAAGCCTTTTTAGATTGATTAAACAGCGTGTCATTTTCATGGTGTGGTGTTAAATTTTGATGACTCGCCATGAAAAAAGAAAAACTGTAAATAGGCAGAGCATAGTCAGATGTGCCCCTAACTTTACGTTTGATAAGAATAACGCCCTGAAGACATCTACATGCCAATATCCAGTCGTAGTGAAAGCTTTAACCCGATCGACTTCAAATGTGGGCAGCACAACCTTAACCCCTTAACGCCTGAATTTTTTTAAAATAAAAAAATAAAAAAAATTTCTGCTGTTTTCATTTGCTTTCAAGCTGATGTTAAATTAAGTGAAGACTGTTAATTTGTCTTTAGAACATAGAAAAGATATAAATTCAGGTATGTGTAGGTATGATGCAAATTAGCGACAACAGGCATAAATGAGAAACCAGGGCTTGCAAAAGGTTACTAGGTTCGTATCAAATATGCACCAACAGGCATTGGGGGAATCCATGTGCTATCTTGGCTTGCAGTCTGCAAGGAAGAGGTATGATGCGAATTTGCGACAAACGGCGTCAAGGGGTTAACAGAAGGGGTGTTCTTTGTTATCAAATATGGTTGCACACTGCCATCCCATCCCGACCGGTTGGGTCGAGGCAGATGGCCGCCCACCCTGAGCCATGGTTCTGCTCGAGGTTTCTGCCTCTTAAAAGGAAGTTTTTCCTTGCCTCTGTCGCCTAGTGCTTGCTCTTGGTGGGAACTGTGGGGCTTCTGTAAATAGCATCATAGAGTACGGTCTAGACCTGCTCTTTTATGAAAAGCGCTGTGAGATAGCTGTTGTTGTGTAGTGTTGGTAAAATGGCTCCATAGCGCCTCCTACAAAATTTTAAAGAAGCATCCCCCGCCGTACGTTTTACGTAGCTGTGCGAAATGTGGGGGGCCGATCTCTAGACTTAAAAATAATCCTGTTAGAGCCATACCCTAAATCCAACAGGAAGTGCTATTATATATATCGGCTATTTTGAATTGAAGGGTTGATTTTTCAATTGATTTATTGATTGATCAAACGGTGTGTCCATGGCGTGCCGTTGAATTAATGTTATGCCATGAAAGAGGAAATAACATGTAAATGGACTATAAATGGTTAGATATGTCCCTAAATTCACAAGTAAACCCCTTAGAGACTTACATGTCAATATCTAGTCATAGTGATAGTGCCAGCTACTGGCATCAGGAAAGGACATGTTTCAAACTTTGTCTGTTTTGACTCATTTGTGTTTTTACCCCACATAATGACGTTACATTATGAACCTCCTGAGCTCCTTTTAAATGCTGTTGCCTAGATGAGCATTTATTCGTCATGAAACAGGAAGCTGTTTTTTGAGATCTATACCCCAAACCCAACCGGAAGTCAGCCACTTTAAAATTAATACTTAACTGACACATCAACCACACACAGTCAGATATTTTCTACACATCACCTTTTTGATATGTGCAGTGTTAACATCAAGCCCTGTCCTGTAGACATCTACATGCCAATGTTCCAATATACTGACAGTGCCACCTATTATTAAACGGCTGTGCTTAACTCCCTTGTGGAAATGACAGAACGCACAACGGATGCACGGATGGAGCACACCCCGACTTGAAGGAAGTCGCACCACGCTACAGATATGCGGGTGCGACGCACCCCAACGAGCGGGAGGTATTCAGGCCCACTCATCACTGCTTGCAGCTTTAATTATTATTATTGTTATTATTATTATTATTACTAAAATTGAATAGAAGTCTATAAAAATAGAAGATGTCCACATTTGAAACTAAAAAGTAACCAGTAAGTATACTGTAGCTGTCAGATAAATGTATTAAAGTAGCTTAAAATGAAACTACTTACATACACAGAAAGCCTTGCAGCCAGAAGAAGTCCATTGAAAGGAACTAGATCGATCCAGTCTTGAGTCCCCTGGATGAGTGCCTCTGAGTTGAAAGTGAATTTTGAGAAACTCAATTTTAAAACTAAATTCTTTACTGAATTTGGTGCTCCACCAAAACTGAAATACTTTAATATTCACAAGTTGAACGCAATGAGTTAAATTTAATTTTAAAACCATTATATTAATGGTCAATCTGAAATACCATTTCAAATGTTGCATTCATTATTCAGTTTGAACATTTTAAAATTCAAATTAAATTCAAATTCAAATTAAATTCAGATTAAATTGGTTGTAAATGAATTAAGAAATTGTAAAAGTGTTCTTCTGCATGATGTTAAGATGGAATCCAAATGATACAACACAATGACAAATACAAATGAGATGGATGAGGATACAGACATACTGAATATATAACAATGAAGAGCTTACAGCTTAATAATGTTATGTTATATACATATGTTAAAGTTTCCATACACACACACACTTGCAGGGTATTTAGCATATTGTGATGCCTGCAGCCAAACAATTATGCACTTCTGAAACAGCCTAATTAACCTAGAGGAGCTCAACCCACTTATCACAGCGAGCAGAGAGCAAGAGACATAGAGAGAGACGAGGCACAAAGAGAGAGAGTGACGAACTCTCCACTGATTGATTTCTCTCATCAAGTGCATGCGTGTGTGTTTACTTTCTTCAGTCTGATTGATTGGTTTGCACAAAGCCCAACCACCCTTGTCCAAACAAAACATTACTAAAACACACACAATCTTACATGCACACACAGAAGGCAAAGAACACGAGCTATGGTGTAAAAAACAAATAAAAGAAGAGGAATTGCAGTTAAATGCAGTTAACAGCATCCTTCTTTTTCTTCTAATATTAAATTCTTTTCCATCTGCCATTCATCCCTGTAAATTACATAATTTGCATAAAGAGTCAGGGTAATTAGCTTATTAGCTGGGGTGGCATTTTGTTTGGGCCACTGCATTGTCACATTTATTCTCATTTCATAGATTTCCATTAATTTAAATGGCTGCCCTTATACTGATTTTTTGCTATTTTTCACCAGCGTTTCCATATGTACTGTTTATATAGATTGTTAACTCCCTTGTGGAAATGACAGAACGCACAACGGATGCACGGATGGAGCACACCCCGACTTGAAGGAGTTATTTCCAAAAAGTGTACAATAACCTGCAATAATAACTGCAAATATTTGCTTTCTTATCTGCTCCTGTTTTAATTTAGTATTGATACAATCTCAAGACCTCCTTCACGTTCACCTGTTGCATAAGGGCATCATAATCCCTCCCTTTCCTTGGAGGCAGTTTATGTGAATGTGAATCTGGAAGTGCTGAGTCAATGTCACAAGACCATAAATACAAGGAAATGGATGAATCGTATTCATCAACTACAAGCAACTCTAACTCACATTGCTCCCTCACCCATACTGATTATTCAGTGGTCAAACTGCTCAGTGCTTCTGTATGATAGTGTGTGTTAAAATCACTGTGCCAGTCACTTTCATGAACTAGACGGTGAGGGCTTCTTCCACGGGGTGGATACTGATGTAGTTAAACTTGAAAGGTGTAGGACTACATATATGTTTGAGAGAAGAATGCATTTACAAATCCATTTACATCTTTTCAACATCTGGCGGGGATGTCTTACCATAAGTGGTTTAAACTATTAGATTTCAATTTATCTGGAGTGCTTAGCTTTTTTTAAGATCGCATAGCTAACTGCCCAAAGAACATGAAGTGAAAGTGTAAACTGGGTGTCAGTGAGTGAAAACACTATCACATTTTCTTTAACATGAGCCATTAAATAATCATTCTCACACTTCATTCATTGTCTGGAGCAACTAGACCCCTTCGATTGCTGATGTGAGTGTATGTGTCTGCATGATCTTTTCTTAAGGATCTTATGATGCCACATTGAATCTCTACTTTTAATGAAACTATAAGTGAAAATCCACTGCTGTGTCTAGCAGATATAAATGTAAATGCTCCATACTTGTATAGCGCCTTTCTAGTCTTTTCGACCACTCAAAGCGCTTTTACACTACATCTGCATTCACCAGTCATACACATTCATACACTGAGCCTAAGTGCTCAAACGGAAACTAGTATTTACACACATTCATACACCGGCGGAACAGCCGCCAGGGGCAATTCGGGGTTCAGTATCTTGCCCAAGGACACTTCAACACGCAACCAGGGATCGAACCGCCGACCTTCCGATTAACGGCCAACCCACTCTACCTTCTGAGCCGCAGCCGCCAGCGTACATATACTGTATGTATATTAGTTCTGCTGTGACTCTGATGTTCAGCAGTGATGTGTTTGGAAGTATCTGCAGACCCAGTTCCTGTGTGAACAGGTATTAACCCTTGACAGCAGTCTGCTATGATTTCAAGGCAGTCTGACCTGAATCTGGAGAGGTTTCTTGCTACACATTGCTGAATGTCTGCCAGTGTTTCGAACTATATTGTGTGTAGTTGGTGTGTAGTTTGTATCTGTTGGCCAGTTATCTACAGAAATAAGAAAAATGCACCTGACAGCAGAGTATGTGGAGCCAGATACACAAAGTGTGTGTTCTTTGTTTTATAACTTATAAGCTTCATTTAGAGGAGATGCTGGAGATATGACTGCAATCATCTGAACAACCTCTGCTCTCCTCGCTGCTCTTCTGTCTCTTTCACTGTCTCTCACAAGTTCCCTCTTTCTCTCTTTCTGTTTTGGCATATGTTTATGTGTGGTCAAATGTGTTGCTGTTAACTTCTTCTAATTATTCTTCCTCCACACACCAAGGACATCCAGCATTCCACATCCAAACACTCTGTACTGTATCTGCTCCTTCAGTTTGGTAGGACAAAGCATTGATATCAGCACATCTGATTAGTGTGAGAGTCTCTCTCTCTCTCTCTCTCTCTGTCTGTCTTTCTCTCTCTTTCCTCACTGTAGTAATCAATCATCAGTGCAGTCTCTCTCTCTCCCTTTGGGCTGACAGGTGCTATTTGTTATTCTACTTCCACAGTGCTGGACTTTGGCACTGGCACAGGCTGACACACACACTCAGCCTTTGTCTGTTTTTAATTCTTTTTTGAAAACAGCCCTAGGTGAACGACCTATATAGTAAGGTGCTATAAAAACATCAAGTTCATTCACATGAGTTTTATTTGGCTGAGTATAATTAAATTTAAATCAGTTTAAAAAGGTATTTGCTGAATAGACATCAGACGGATATATGTCCAGAAATCCACACATAAATAATCAAAAAAGACTAATTATAACTTCCAATCTTGCCCATATCATGATTAGACAGTTTCTTCATTTTTTGACATTACTCACATGCAGAGTGTCCCATATTGATGGTTTCACAAACAATTCATACAACATTCATTTCCTCTGATAGTTACACAGCTTTTATTTATAGTCAGATACAAATCTACTATTATTGAGACAGATTTGTAGAATTGTAGCTTTATGTTACACCCCCTAATCCCTGTGTCCCTGGAACACTGATACTCACTTATATCCCTCCATGCACAGATATTTACTGTGTTTCATCTGAAACATGGAAATCCTAGGACTTAAAAACACATGGTTTTTGCTGAAAAGCACTGACTGGCTACATCATAAATTCACACATTGATCTTAATTATTATAAATTTTCCGTTTTCATCATGACTTCATTTCTATGCTTGTCTGATTAATTAAGCTGCATTACGTCTGGTCAGATGTCAGTGGTTGTTTTAGTTATTCTCAATTTATGGGATTCAAAGAACTGTGAGAGAGAGTAAATTAAAGTCATGAAGAGATTCTTATTATGGGATCATTTGATAAATTTGTCATCCAGCCTTATTTCTAACACCTAATAGCCCAAAATTTTGTACAAAGAGTCAATACAATATGATTTATTGTACCTTTAAATGTGCCATGACAAAATATAAAGTATTAGATAAAGTGACAAAAAAACAAACAAACTGAAACTTGTTTGTCCCAACATTTTTGCTGACACATCAAATCTCTTTCTGACTGTAACTGCAGTAAGTAAACATGCAGGGTAAAATGCTGAGCAGCATTTGCAAATCTCCATTTCTTTTTCAGAAACACAAGGGAGTGTGATGCTGGAGTACATACAGGAGCAGTGGTAGATTTCATGGTTAGATCAATGGGTTGACAAGTAGATCTTACAGAGAGGTGGGGACAACATACTGCAGACACTGCAGGGACAGAGAATAAGGCTGCAGAGAAAGAGGGAGGAAAGACTGAGGAAGGGGAAAGAAGCAAAAATGCAGGAACATAGGAAAGACAAAAAATGCAACACATTTATATAGGAATACAACCAGGCCCAGCTGTGCAGCTGCATGAGTGTGTGTGTGTGTGTGTGTGTGTGTGTGTGTGTGTGTGTGCGTGTAGTCTTGCTGAGCTCAGCATTTTTCTCCACATTATTCTTGGTCATTTGATTTGAGAGGCTCTCAGGATGAACCTGCCAATGCAAGCACTTTTGCAACAGCAGCCCCACCACCACCCACACACACACACACACACAGATCCTTATAAGACAGTCAATATTCAACTGCAGAGAAATTATCACTCTATGCGCACATAACCTGCACACATACACAAATGGATAGAGCATTAAAGTGATGCACACCTGCACCCTTCTTCTCTCTTCTGTCTCTCAGCTAATGATGCAACTCACCTGAAAAATCTGTGTGCTCACATCACAGTTGCTTAGACAGATATGTGAGTCTATCCTATGGAAGCCCATTACTGACAAAAAAAAGTCCTATGTTATAAATGACAAAAAATATATAATGCTGTGTGATTAAAATATGAATAATGACTCAAAGGAGTTTTTAATTACAGTACATCTCATAGTCTTCTTCAGTGAATAGAGCTGAGTCGTTCACTGAATGAAGAACTTACATGCTCAAAAGGGGGAAAAAAGGCAAAAATAAACAAATGGTAAGTCAAACTTATTATATAAATAAATTAAAAACTGCTTTATCTCACAGTTATCCAGTGATATAATGGCTCATCTTGTTTTAAGTTAAAATCATGAATCAGATCAGAAAATAAATCAGAAAATATAAATTACAAAATACAAAAAAGTTTAAGAATGAAAACAGATGAAAGCTGAACCTGTGTCTCCCTCCCAAATTAGATAGTCTGCAGAGAATTTAGCATAGAGTCATGACAACTTGCTGTTCCTGTCCATGAAGAGACAATGGTGCATTAAGGTGTTTTTGTCAAATGATAAAGAGAGAAATGCAGTTGTCACTGTGCTCTGGGTTTTATTTTTATGGTCCTCACTCACTCTCCTCTCATGCTGACAAAATATCCTTCTGCTCATTTCACTCCACAGCAAATGCGATGAATGCTGCCTTTCAGTTGCATTATGCAATGCGAAGCAAAATTTTGAGTACAGTTATACAACTGGAGCTCTCTTCATGAGTGTACAGAAATAGAAGCAGAGCGCAGAGGGCCCTGAGGAAATGAGAATCCATGAGCACACATGCACACAACACCAGTCCACTGCCTTTCAATTTATGTGCTGTATTGATTTGGAGCCGGCCTGCTTTTTGTGTGTTTCTGTTCTGCCATGCTTCAGATGTATTTATTTTATACGCTGCTTATAGTTTGTTGTTGTTTGTGCTTCTGCATACCCATCTTTCATGTTGAATTGAGTCAGTGATGTTTTGTTTGTTTTGAACATGTGGAAAAGTGTGTTATGTGTAGCTTGTTTAATGACAGCATGAAACCAAACCACACCAAACACCACAGCCATTAGGCTCTACAGTATATGTATGCAAATAAAAAGGTTACTATATGAAGTGTGGGGCTAGGTCTGATTCTTGCATTTCCTATGGACCATCTCACTGGGTTTGTCAGATTTATTATAACTGTGTTTATTTTGAACAGTCATGTAGTTTCTATGAAGCTGTTCTGTGGCTGTAACATGACAGGCTCTGTGAGACTTCACGCCATCCCTGAGACATCATGTCTTTTATTTATTTTGCAGCAGCCAAAGCACACTGCCAACAAAACAAAGGACTTCATCAGGGGAAAAAAGTGGAAGGTTTTAGACTGGCCAAGTCATTCAGCTGACCTTAACCCAACAGAGCTGCATTTCACCTCCTGAAGAGGAAACTGAAGGGAGAAACACCCTGAAACAAACAAGAACTGAAAGAAGCTGCGGTAAAAGCCTGGAACAGCATCTCCAATGAAGAATGCAGTTTGGTGATGTGAGATGTGGTTGGGGACATTTAAGGGCTCAGATTAGAGTTGTGACAAAACACTTAGCAAACGGGACAATCCAGAATATTGGGGTCACAAGAGCAAGGCTAGAAGATATTTTAATGCTATTTAAAGAAATATTCATTGATGAAAATATACGATTGGGGGGTCTGGGAGTCCTCCCCCAGAAGATTTAGAGCATTAAAAACTTAATTTCCAGCCTTCTGGAGACATTTTCTGCACCAATTTATGGTGGAAATGTCTTTATTTATATAAAGGGGAACACAAAATTCAGGTGCCAGGTGAAAATTCAGAATATAAAAATATAATGGAATATAATGCAGTAATCAGTAAATTGTTTTTTTCCATCCATCCATTGTCAACTGCTTATCCTGCGTACAGGGTCGCGGGGGGCTGGAGTCAATCCCAGCTGACATCGGGCGAAAGGCGGGGTACACCCTGGACAGGTCGCCAGTCCATCGCAGGGCCAAATTATTTTTTTAGCTTATGTAACTTTTGGGGATAATGCAGATATGTTTTTCTATATTTACATTGCATTGCATGTTTTCTTATTGTGCAGCTGCAGTTAGGAGGCAATTTTCAATGCACATTTAAGAGTGTAAGTTGCAACTATTATTAACAATAATGGAAAGCTGAGGCTAAGTATCAGTAATAACAACGAACATAGGCCTATGTGCAGTTCTATTACCAAAACTCATACATTACAGATAATTAACAGTGAGGACACAAAAAGTGGTCCACATCATCTCAAGCACACTTATCTTCCAAACCCATTGTCAAACAAGCATCCAGGAACTGCTGCTTCTACTGCGCACACACACACACACACACACACAAGCTTCATTGATCCACCACATTAACGTTAGTTAAGTTAACTAGTAATAGATGATAACGTATATGCTACTTTCACTCACCAGGTAACGTTACGTTACCATCAGCCTCATCTGGCTCGTTTCCTGCAGTTTCAGTAACCTTAACGTTCGTGTCATCTGCTGCAGCTGCGGTGTCTCCTGGTGCGGCAGCAGATTCAGCTGCAGGCTTACCAAAACACCAAACAAGTGTAGTTTGAGTTTGCTCGCGTTTCACATCTCCTTTAGTGATTCACATTAGTGAATTTCTAACTTGTGCAGCGTGACCGCCACGCAGCTCCGTTGTTGTTTGGTAGGTGACGTCAGATCCCGGTCACAGACCACGGAAGCTGCAAACGTCAGTTCAGAGCTTCACAACACAAACGGGGTGAATTTATGGATGAACGTGTGAAAGTTCTGTTACATATCATCTCGCCATTTTAAGTGGGTATACGGAAATCTTTGACCGTTCCTAGTGGGTATACGGCGTATACATACGTATCATGTAGACTACACCACTGGTTATGCCACCAAATATTAAATGTTATTTACTTTAAGATTATTTGTTCCAATACTTTTGCGCACCTAAGAATGCTGATCTAATACAAACGGTGGTATGTCCTAAGTTGTTTAACACATCTAAATGTGAATACCAGAAACTAAAAGCTGAAATTCTGGACTCTTGTCTCATACTCATCTTTTGATCTTAAACCCAAATATCTTCAGTGAACAACAAAAACAAAGGAATATGCCTTACCGTTCCAATACTTTTGGAGGGGACTCTCTCTCTCTCTCTCTCTCTCTATATATATATATATATGTATGAACTTTTCACCCAATGTAAGTTGGGATTGGCTCCAACTTTCATGAACTTTACATGACGTCCCTCATACATAGAGAATGAATTTCACAACATGTTATGTGTATGTGACAATACACAGTATGTCTATAATATGTTTTTTGACTGTGTGTATGGAGCAGGTGGGACAGGCAGCAGTGTTGTCACCAACCTCCATGTGGCTCCTCCAGTAGCTCCCTGTGACGCTTTAGATGTGCCGAAATTCAACTTACCCCATTTGTCTGGCTGAAATATGGAATATTCACCTCTCACTGGACATAGAACTGATGCCCTATCTACGGCTGCGCATATGTGTGTGTGTGTGTGTTCAAAGGAGCCTGAGGTGATGACAGATGGGGAGCAGAGCTGAGCCACTCCAGCTCTTTCATCCCTTATCAAACTATTAATTCATCCTCACTCAGTCCACAGCTACACACACACAAAACACTGTGGCAGTATCTTCATGGGGACCTGTCATTGACATAACGCATTCCCTAGCCCCGTACCCTAACCCTTAACCATTACAACTACATGCCTATACTTAACCCTTACCCTAACCCCCCCCCCCCCCCCCCCCCC
>NC_060151.1:905613-910782 GCF_021292245.1 Micropterus dolomieu | reverse complement strand
ACACACACACACACACACACATACTCACACACAGAGTTCCAGATGAATATTAATTCGGATTGTACTGGAGCTACACATTCTCCTTCCCTGCTAACTCGCTACTAGCTTGAGCCTGATTAAAGCCAATCATTTACATGATTAACATATGGTTCTGGCCCTTCTTTTGATCCTCTGATGATCCTGCCACACACACACACACACACACACACACACAAATTTGAGCAAAAGAGAGGTAGTGCAGTATCCAGCCAACAGCAGTATCATTGCTCTTTATTATTACTTAATGTTTCCATTTATAACTGATCTATTACCTCTGTCTCATTTCTAAAAGCCTGCTGCGCTAAGCTGTCATGGGGGGGTTGGCTGAGTGAAGACTGAGGTGTGGACCCAAATGCAGACCAAAAGGCGAGGATGCAGTTCAAAAACATTTATTAACTCAAAAAACCAAGCTTACGTGGAAGCACAAGGTAAAGTCCAAACTTAGATATATCCAACAAACACAAGGTAATCCAGAGATCCAGGGAAACACAGAGCACTAGGCAGAACACTCAAGACTGACAACAAGGACGTGACCAAGACTGAAGACACAAGCAGGCACATATACATAGGGAGTAACGATCGGGGCAGAAGCAACAGAGGTGAGGGGGATCAGGACTAATGAGACACAGGCAGGTAGAGAGAGAGCAGGGGAAAACACACAGTCACCAATAAGGCCATAGGGAAACTATTAACCAGGAATAAACAACTGATCCAGAACATAAGCAGAGAGATCACAAATATACTAATAAACTACAACTAACAGGGAAAACAGACTGAACTAAGATTAAACAGAACACAGAGCAAACATGGACAAAATAATACAGAAGTACACAGACCAGGAGTAGACACTAAGACACAAATTAAAATGCAGGACAAAACTAGAATACGAGACAAGACAGATACTAAGAAAACTTAAACATGCGAATGAAAAAAGGACTAAACTTAGCTACAAAACCCTAAACATGACAAGAAAGCAGCTTCTCACCAAGTACAGACTCAGTGACCACACCCTTGCAACTGAAAAAAAGACGTAAAAAGTCCTGGTTAACAAAAAAATATGGAGTCTGTGAGCAATGTACGACAAACACAGAATCCAAAACCAAACCCATGAAAACAGATAGAGTAAACTAGAACATGTGAATAAATAAAATAATAAACAAGACTACACAGAGAAACACAGAACCAAAACCAGGAAAACATGAACACAAACCACACTCTTAACACAAGCACAACATTACAACAAATCAGTTACAGAGTCCATTAAAGGTCTCTCTTTCTCTGTCTTCTATCCCTTCTTCTGTCAGCCATATTGGAGGTCTTCAGCCTACCAATTAAATTTTAAAAGCTGAGATTACTATCATTTTACTATCGTCTAACAAGCATCTTTTTTTTCTATTTAATTAAACCTTTACAATACAATTAATGACCTATTTTTCTGTTCTATCAGCCCCATCATGTATCCAGCCTTTACTTAGTTTGGAATAAAACAATAATTCCTTGTCCCTAATCTTTCTTTTCATTCTTTTTGTTCAATTACATTTCAGTTCAGTTCAGTTCAGTTCAGTTCCACATCATTTATATCTTCCCCTTCAAGCCTTACATCATTTTCACTGAAGTAAAAAAAATGAGGCTTCATTCCACCATTGCTGCCTTGCAGGATGTAAGTCAGACATTCCATTTTAGGAAAATACATTTCAGAGCTGCAGTAATATCGAGTAACACCAAGTTTTTGTGTGACAGATGTACACTAAGAAAGATACTGGTTCACCAAAAAGACTGTACACTCAAACATAAGAAAAGCAATCTAGTATTTGCTGTTCAATGCAGTGAGGAATGCACAGATATGTATATTGGGGAAACTAAACAACCGCAAATGCATGCCTCAACACAGAAGGGCAACAACTCTCATCCCCCGCCTACAATTATTTTATCACACCTTAACGCAGTTTTTTTTTTATTATAGGCTGTGGTAAATAGCTGTGGTTTAATATTTGATTTGATTGCATTAAGGTTTAGGGTTGCACGGTGGTCTGCTGGATAGCACTGTTGCTTCACAGTAAGAAGGTCGCAAATTCAAACCCTGGTTGCCCCGGCCTTTATGTGTGGTGATCTCAAGTTATCCCCATGTCTGCGTGAGTTTTCTTCCTCCCACCATCCAAAGACATGTGTCCTAGGTTGATTGGTGACCCTAAATTGTCCTTAGGTGTGAGTGTGACTGGTTGTTTGTCTATACGTGGTGCTGTGATGGACTGGTGACCTGTTCAAGGTGTACCCTGCCTGTTGCTAAAGTTTTTTACGTCAGTTTTGATGTATATAGCAGTACATTTAAACTAAAAGTGTGAAATACACTACTTTAGAATTCAATTTTGCACATAACAATGATTTTCTTGCGATTAATTAATTAAAATTTTTTATCATTGCCCAGCACTAATATTAATGCATGAACATGTAAGTACTAATACTGAACTGTTCAGGTGGAGCTTATTTTATATACACCGCTGGGTTGTTTCATCTGTAATATCTCATTATTAGATTCAATTGGCTTCTCTCAAAGCGTTCATAAACCGACTCACTTGTTCTGGTATATGGTATTGAAACGGAACATTTAATAGTGTTTCCACAGAATCCCTTTTTATCTGCCCACTGTTTGATAACTTTTGAGTTTGTATTGCTGCTACAAGCCATTTGGAAAACATTTGAATGCAAGATGTCTGTCTGATAGTGTTGTAGCTAAATTTAAGGATGTGATTACATCAGCTTTAAATTCATTATCAGATCACAAAGTAACGGAGGACTCCTATGCTAATTTCACTCCGTCCCAAATTGATCATCTTGTTGATAGTGCTGCAGGCTCGCTGCGAATGACACTCGACTCTGTAGCCCCTCTAAAAAAGAAATAGTCTTAAAACTTATAGGAAGGCCCTCCGAAATGCCAGGGCAGCGTACTACTCGTCATTAATAGAGGAAAATAGGAACAACCCCAGGTTTCTTTTCAGCACTGTAACCAGGCTGACAGAGAGTCACAGCTCTATTGAGCCAAGTATTCCCATAGCTCTCAGTAGTTACGACTTCATGAGCTTCTTTAATGATAAAATTCTAACTATTAGAAACAAAATTCACCAAGACCTGCCCTCAACTGGCACTGACTTATCTCTAAACTCAGGAACCTTAGAAACAGCTGTAGAACCAGATATATGTTTAGACTGTTTTGCTTCCCTCAATCTTTACCAACTAACTTCAATAATTTCTTCATCTAAACCATCAACCTGCCTCTCCAACAAGGCTGCTTAAAGAAGTTTTACCCTTAGGACTTGATTAGATTAGATCTTAGTGCTGCTTTTGATATCATTGACCATCAGATCCTATTACAGAGACTGGAACATTACATTGGCATTAAAGGAACCGCTCTAAGCTGGTTTAAGTCCTATTTATCAGATCGGTCTCAGTTTGTACATGTTAACAATGAATCCTCCACGCACGCCAAAGTTAGTCATGGAGTTCCTCAAGGATCTGTCCTTGGACCAATCCTGTTCACTTTATATATGCTTCCTTTAGGCAATATTATCAGGAAATATTCCATAAACTTTCATTGTTATGCAGATGATACTCAGTTATGTCTATCGATCAAGCCATATGAAACTAATCAGCTAGCTAAACTTCAAATGTGCTTTCAGGATGTTAAAACCTAGGTGACATGACCAGAATGCAGGGCTACTTGTGGTTCCTAGAGTCTCCAAAAGTAGACTAGGAGCCAGAGCGTTCAGCTATCAAGCTCCTCTCCTGTGGAACCAGGTTCCAGTTTGGGTTCAGGAGGCAGACACTATCTCCACATTTAGGAGTAGGCTTAAGACTTTCCTCTTTGATAAAGCTTATAGTTAGGGCTGGCTCAGGTGAGTCCTGAACCATCCCTTAGTTATGCTGCTATAGGCCTAGACAGCAGGGGGACTTCCCATGATGCACTGAGCTCCTCTCTCCTCCTCTTTCTCTCCCTCTCTATGCAACCTCATCCCATTATTGCATGTTACTAACTCGACTTCTTCCCTTTCCCCTAGTCTTGTGCTTTCTCCTGTCCGTGCTACCAACACGTTCTCATCTCAATGCGTCATAACTGTCGCTTTCAGCCAGCGTGACAAAGCGTAAGAATTTTACGCTAAAGGTACCCTTCAGCATCCGTATGAAACGCCCCTGTTTCCTACGTTGCAGCAACACAAGGGACGTTAACCATACCTTTTAGCGCAGCTAAAGGGTACCTTTTGCGTCAAATACCAACGCTTTGTCACTCTTTCTCAGATCATCGGGATAAGACACCTTGAGATGAGAATATTTTTTTAGTAACTAAAAATATCACCTGGTGCCATCTTGATTATTGTGCAATACCTGGGAGCTGTGCTTGCCTTCTCTCGCCTTTTTCTGCAGAGGAGGAGAAGTGCAGCTTTGGAACGCACAGCCTTTTTCACGGTCTGGTAGCCAACCCGTAGTAGCTACATAGAAATCCATGGTATCAAATGAAAGGTCTGCTCAATCCGGATCAATCTATCACTGTGGGATGTTCCGTTCTCAAGTTATATGCCTATAAAGCATGGGAGTGCTTTTGGTCACAGGAATATTGATCAATAGTCACTGATTTTATCAATATTTCAATGTTTTGGAAACTCTGTGTTATTTGGAACATGGTTGTATGGATATAAATAATGTTTTGGATAACTCACAATAAAGTTCAACATTTAAACATTAAATATTGCCAAAATATGGACAACTGTTGTATTTTAGTTTATTTTCATCAAATGCAAAGTTAAAATTGTATTCCAGTTATATTAAAAGATATTCAGTTGCATTATAATCTATTTGATGATGGCTTTGATGGTTCATTGCACAAAATTTTTTACTTTTTTTACCAGGCAAGGATGAAAATATTATATTTTTCTTTATTGCATCTCCACTTAGTCTGTAATGGTAAAATAAATATGTTAATGACCTTTCAAAGGAGACCAGAACTATGCATCTAGGCCACATGGTTGAGGAGTTATTCCTGATTCATTTTAGGTATGTTATTTTAGCCTTTTTTTCCTGGAAAAAGGTGTCAGTTTCCAACAGGCTTCTGTACAGCCATGAAAGAAAGAAAGAAAGAAA
>NC_060151.1:888658-905513 GCF_021292245.1 Micropterus dolomieu | reverse complement strand
AGACTTTCCTCTTTGATAAAGCTTATAGTTAGGGCTGGCTCAGGTGAGTCCTGAACCATCCCTTAGTTATGCTGCTATAGGCCTAGACAGCAGGGGGACTTCCCATGATGCACTGAGCTCCTCTCTCCTCCTCTTTCTCTCCCTCTCTATGCAACCTCATCCCATTATTGCATGTTACTAACTCGACTTCTTCCCTTTCCCCTAGTCTTGTGCTTTCTCAACCCTCGCCTCTCTCCTCACCTGCTGCACCCGTGTTCCTGCTCCACACCCTGTGCTACAATTGTTGTTACTAGTCCTATCGTTCTTATTATTATTTTCATTAACATTATGATTATTATCATTAACACTAATATAAATATTTGTACCATTTTTTCATTTAGTCTATAGCAACATCACCTTTTACTGTCTGTACCTCTGTGTATATATTGTGTAGGCTGCCTCCCTCTCTCTCTCTCTCTCCCTCTCCTTCACCCCCAACCGGTGGAGGCAGATGGCCGCCCACCCTGAGCCATGGTTCTGCTCGAGGTTTCTGCCTCTTAAAAAGAAGTTTTTCCTTGCCTCTGTCACCTAGTGCTTGCTCTTGGTGGAAATTGTTGGGTTTCTGTAAATATCATCACAGAGTATGGTCTAGACCTTCTCTTTTATGAAAAGCGCTGTGAGATAACTGTGGCGCTATATAAATAAAATTGAATTGAATTGAATTGAAATTGAACTGAGCCCTGACACCCCCTGTTCTGGGGGGCAGCACACGGTTCTCGCGCAAAATACAAATGTGAGATTCTAGCAGAGAAATATTTGCATCACCCTGTCCGTGCTACCAACACGTTCTCATCTCAATGCGTCATAACTGTCGCTTTCAGCCAGCGTGACAAAGCGTAAGAATTTTATGCTAAAGGTACCCTTCAGCATCCGTATGAAACGCCCCTGTTTCCTACGTTGCAGCAACACAAGGGACGTTAACCATACCTTTTAGCGCAGCTAAAGGGTACCTTTTGCGTCAAATACCAACGCTTTGTCACTCTTTCTCAGATCATCGGGATAAGACACCTTGAGATGAGAATATTTTTTTAGTAACTAAAAATATCACCTGGTGCCATCTTGATTATTGTGCAATACCTGGGAGCTGTGCTTGCCTTCTCTCGCCTTTTTCTGCAGAGGAGGAGAAGTGCAGCTTTGGAACGCACAGCCTTTTTCACGGTCTGGTAGCCAACCCGTAGTAGCTACATAGAAATCCATGGTATCAAATGAAAGGTCTGCTCAATCCGGATCAATCTATCACTGTGGGATGTTCCGTTCTCAAGTTATATGCCTATAAAGCATGGGAGTGCTTTTGGTCACAGGAATATTGATCAATAGTCACTGATTTTATCAATATTTCAATGTTTTGGAAACTCTGTGTTATTTGGAACATGGTTGTATGGATATAAATAATGTTTTGGATAACTCACAATAAAGTTCAACATTTAAACATTAAATATTGCCAAAATATGGACAACTGTTGTATTTTAGTTTATTTTCATCAAATGCAAAGTTAAAATTGTATTCCAGTTATATTAAAAGATATTCAGTTGCATTATAATCTATTTGATGATGGCTTTGATGGTTCATTGCACAAAATTTTTTACTTTTTTTACCAGGCAAGGATGAAAATATTATATTTTTCTTTATTGCATCTCCACTTAGTCTGTAATGGTAAAATAAATATGTTAATGACCTTTCAAAGGAGACCAGAACTATGCATCTAGGCCACATGGTTGAGGAGTTATTCCTGATTCATTTTAGGTATGTTATTTTAGCCTTTTTTTCCTGGAAAAAGGTGTCAGTTTCCAACAGGCTTCTGTACAGCCATGAAAGAAAGAAAGAAAGAAAAGGCTTGTAGAGCTATCTATGCAATTAAACAGAAATTCTAAGTATCCCAATTAAAATCTGGTGTAAAATATTTGACAGTATTATTAAGCCGATTGCACTCTGTGGAAGTGAAGTTTGGGTTCACTTAGTTATCAAAACTACAACAGATGTGAGAAGCATCTCATTGAGACGCTTCATGCAGAATTCTGCACAAACATCCTACACAGTCAAAGAAAGTCTCCTCCAGATGCATGTAGGGCAGAATTAGGGCAGTTTCCACTGATAATAGATCCTCAAAAAAGAGCACTAAACTTTCTGATGCCCCTCAGATCAAGTCCCCAAGACTAACTTCAAGTCAAGGCTCTTAAAACCCAAGAGCTGAACCCGGAAAAGAGTCCCTTATGCCAGCTAGTCCTGAGACTAACAAATCCTGCAACTTGTCACACACACCTTTCTCAAGCCAGCACTGCTTTACAAACACCAGTTAGAGTAAATCTCTTCACTGTCAGAGATATCAAGCAAAAGCAGCTTCTCACCAAGTACAGACTCAGTGACCACACCCTTGCAACTGAAAAAAAGACGTAAAAAGTCCTGGTTAACAAAATAATATGGAGTCTGTGAGCAATGTACGACAAGTAAGGTGGAGGCAGAGACACATTTTCTCCTGAAATGTGATAAATAGAAGCTTAAGAGAACAATATTTTGAGAAAATAGTTGAAAATAACAATCAATTAAGAATAATCCTAGGAGAAGGACATATGGACAACCTTGCTGCCAAGTACATGTTTTTCTGTCCATGGCCATAACCAGCTATGAGGTCACCGAGGTCCGGACCTCCGTAATTATACTGTATGTAGGCTATAGTTTATCAATACCATTCATAACACAATCAATTTAAATGAAGGCTTTAGGACTACACGGACGCAGCAGATTTAACCGTCGCAACCCTCATTTCAACTTGAAAAACTGTTCCACGATCAGTGTCCACACTTGGGGAAGCACATGAAAACCTTGTCCACGCAATAACTGAGAGCACTACTGTGTGAGGGAGTTTTGGACGATATATTTTGTGAATTTCTGGTTAGGTGAAACAGGGTGAAGCATCTCCATTAAGAGAGACGCTGTGCGCATTTATTCACAAGGCACAGCAGCATAACATCATATTTAAATCTCACAGGATCAGTCAGAATCTAACGTTTATTAATATTTTTTGTTTTTCTCACAGTCCAGGTTCATACAGTGACACTGTCTGGAGTAAAGCAGCCATCCTCCTGATCAATTCTGTGCTCCATCAGAGCATCTAAATTATTTCAGGAGCTGAATTCTGTTTCCTCTACAGAGTGTCCTCTGTCCTGTCAAGTTTATAACTAGAGTTTTTAGTTTTGCTTCATAAATATCCCAAGGTATTTGTTGTGACATTACAGAGTGCATGGAAACATTTAAAATGACTGACAGCAGCCTCTCTCATCATGAATGTTGTGCAAGAAAACACAAGAAAGAAACCACCTGGAAAGCTACAAGGACCAGTAGAGACCGGTAAATCTGAGAAAATAAGGAGTGGGGTGGGGGGTGGGTGATGATTTATGCGTAGGATACATGATTATTCAGAAATTGTCAGAGCCAATCCGCGCATCACACCAATGTAGCTCCTATAATCCCGACAAAACAGTGCCAACGGCGGCTGAGGTCAAATCATTAGGCTGTATTATGCACCTGAGTGAATTCAGGACTAACCTGCTGTACTTTATATTGTCATATAGTAACAACAGTGCCCATTATGTAGTCTGCAAATGTAACTCCAACAGTACAGTCTTGTGATGAAACACACACAGACATACAGAAGAAAAGAGCAAAATTCATGTTTTGCCAACAGGTCCCTCTGTATGTATTTCATTATAGATCATTAGTTTGTGTGACTGTAGTGAATAACTTTGGCTGTGTTTAGGTGTAATTTTGGTAAACCCTGGTTACGGCCCTGCCTTTGTCACAACCTGAGGGACAGCGAGTAACTCAGTGAGCTGTTGCACTCAGTGTTTGCTGCATGGCAGGTTACATCTTGTTAAAGTTTGTAGTTAACATTCTATTCATATATGTTATTTTTGTTGTAACATAATTGCTAAACAGAATGGTCAAGATTGCATTAATTCTTTTTGTGACAATTCAAAATGTAAACTTTGTGATTTTGCTGCAAACTGCTTTGGTAACATTGTTTAACCTAAATATTCATGACAATAAAGCATATTGAACTGAAGTGAACTGAGAGGAAGAGTCAGTCTGTTCCTTTCTTTATATATTCATGTTAAGGTCTAAAACAACAAAACTAAAGGAAGCCAATAAAAGACAAGGCAGGAAAGGAAACAGAATAAAACAAAAGGAAATAGGAAATATTAAGATGAAAATAAACAAAGAAAGGAAAACAAAGTGATAGGTAAAGAAAAAAAATTTATTTAAATCAACAAAAGCTGTAGGGAGGCAGCAAAGACTGTATGACACACCTCACAGCCATTTTTAAAAGACCATAACAACATCAAATTTGCATTTTGTCATGCCAGCAGATGTAGCAGATATTGGTAATTGCCTGCCGTGTGTTTGTCTATGTGTGTGTGAGGGAGAGAGAGTGAGAGGGAAAAAAGACACATGAATAGGGCTAAAATATATTTTGTGACCTTGGAACCATTAGCCTCCACCTTCTTCATGCTGAAGGTGCAACTTTTAAAACTGCCTTGTGCACATGTGTGAGAGAATATGGCCAGCCTGCTTACTACTGATGAATATTCAATATTCAGGTAAATGTTTCTTTTTATCCTGCGATGGACTGGCGACCTGTCCAGGGTGTACCCCGCCTTTCGCCCGATGTCAGCTGGGATTGGCTCCAGCCCCCCGCCACCCTGTAAGCAGGATAAGCGGTTGATGATGGATGGATGGATGGATGGATGTTTCTTTTTATATTTGATAGAATCTGTGGTGCATGCAGATGCAGCAAAGAGAATGGATGAAATAAGACTCAGGCTAACTCAGCAAAGGGAAATCAGAGACTGCTGTGCCCTTATCTTTAGTGAGACCTGGCTGCGCACAACATCCCAGATTAAGATTTTGCCCTCCAGGGGCAGAGAGTGTTCCGCGCTGACAGAATACAAGACCAGACCAGAGAAGGAGGAGTCTATCTGCAACAATAATGTGCAGAATTTGCAGAATTTTTATCTGACTCCTAAAAACCGATAAAATAATGATAGTAGATGATTTAAATATTCATGTGGATGTCAAGAATGACAGCCTCAGCACTGCATTTAGTACACTGCTTGATTCAGTTGGCTTCTGTCAAAGCATTCATAAACCCCCACACTGTTTCAACCATATCTTTGACATAGTATTAACATATGTTATTGAAATTGAAAAATTGGTGGTGTTCCTCATAATCCCATTTTATCTGATCACTATCTATTATCTTTTGAGTTCCAGTTGTTGGACTTTAAGCCACCGAGCAAATACGCTTATACTAGATCATCTGATGGTGCTGTGGTTAAGTTTAAGGATTCAAATGCATCAGTGTGTAACTCAATTCCGTGTTTCATAATACCTCCTGTAGACTCCTATGCTAACGTCAATCCCTCACAAATTGATCCTTCACAAATCGATCATCTCGTGGACAGCACTACAGGGCTACACTGGACACTGTTGCTCCTTTGAAAAAGAAACTGATTAAACACAGAAGACTAGCTCCATGGTACAACAGCCATACACGGAAGTTAAATAGAACATCACGGAAACTTGAGAGGAAATGGTGTCTTACACATCAAGAAGATTCTCATTTAATGTGGCAGGATAGTTTGAAAATGTATAGGAAGGCCCTCCGCAGCACTAGAGCAGCCTATTACTCAAAATTTATAGAGGAAAATAAGAACAATCCCAGGTTCCTCTTTAACACTGTAGCCAGATTGACGGGAAGCCACAGCTCTAAGGAACAATGTATCCCTCTTGACCTCAGAAGTGACATTTTTATGAACCATTTTAACGACAAAATTTTAGTTATTAGAACTAAAATTCAGCACATCCTGCCTTCAATGGATGCCGACCTGCCCTTAGTCTCCTCAGAAGCACCTTCACAGCTGAATGGATATTTGGACTTTTGAGACCATCAACCTTCACCAACTTACTTCAGTTGTGTCCTCGTCCAAACCAACAACCTGCCTCACAGACCCTATCCCATGCTCAAAGAGGTTTTGCCCTCAGTTGGCTCTTCTTTGTTAAATATTATCAACCTTTCTTATACCTCAGTTTTTTAAGGAAGCTGTTAGAAAATCACTTCTTAAAAAGCCTGCTCTTGATCCAGGGGTTTTAGACAGTTACAGACCAATATCTAACCTTCCTTTCATATCCAAGATCCTTGAAAAAACTGTGGCAAATAAATTTTTGCATAGCAACAACTTATGCGAAAAATTTCAGTCAGGTTTCAGAATGCATCATAGTACAGAGACAGCACTGGTAAAAATCTCTAATGATCTTTTAACAGCATCAGATAAGGGACTAGTCTTTGTATTGGTCTTGTTAGATCTAAGTGCGGCATTTGATACAATTGATCACCATATTTTACTACATTGAACACTTAATCACCATTAAAGGAACTGCTTTAAACTGGTTTAAATCTTACTTATCAGATTGCACCCAGTTTGTGCATGTAAACGATAAATCCTCTCGGCACAGCAGACTCACCTATGGAGTTCCACATGGTTCAGTCCTTGGACCTATATTATTCACCTTATATATGCTTCTGCTTCTGCTAGGTAATATCATTAGGAACCACAATATAAATTTTATGCTGATGATACTCAGTTATACCTTTCTATCAGACCTGACGAAACCAACCAGTTAGCTAGGCTTCAAACGTGCATCAAGGATGTGAAGAGCTGGATGTCTTATAATTTCTTGATGTTGGTCTCTGAGGTTGTAGTACTTGGACCCAAACACCTCCGAGACGCATTGTTTGCAGACATAGTTGCTTTTGATAGCATTGCTATGGCCTCCAGCACCACCGTGAGGAATCTGGGAGTTATTTTTGACCAAGACCTGTCTTTTAACTCACACATAAAGCCAACTACATGGACCGCCTATTTCCACCTTTGCAATATTGCGAAAACCTTCTGCATTGAGATGATGCAGAGAAACTTGTCCACGCATTTGTTACCTCAAGGCTGCTCCAAAAATCTCTTGAGTCTCTCCAGTTAATACAAAACGCTGCTGCACACATTCTGACTAGAACTAGCAGGAGAGATCATATCACCCTTGTTGTAGTAATTTTGCACTGGCTCCCGGTAAAACTGAGAATTGACTTTAACATACTTCTTCTTACATACAAAGGTCAGGCACCATCCTATATGAAAGAACACCATACTGCCCCACTAGAACACTGCACTCCCAAAATGCAGGGCTTCTTGTAGTGCCTAGGGTCCCTAGATGTAGAATGGGTGCCAGAGCTTTTAGCCATCAGGCACCTTGGCTGTGGAATCAGACCCCTGTCTGGGTTCGGGAAGCATTTCCATATTTAAGAATTGGCTAAAAACTTTTCTTTTTAGTAAAGCTTTTAATTGTCTATTTTATTTTTATTCTATTTATTATTAGTTTTATAATTCTGTATTTTATTGTTGTTTTTTAATGTGTGTATCTTATATGTTGTCAGCCTTTTTTTTATCCAATTCTGCAAACTTTATGTGTCTCTGTTTTCTGTAAAGTGTACTGGGACCACACAGCTTGTGATTTTACACTTTAAATAAATTTGATTTGATTTGAAATGCAGTCAGAGTGGATGTATAATGTTTACGAGATGTGCAGTTTTTATTGTGAGGATGTTGACCACATGATGTGCCCAGATAATTCAACAGTTTTTGTTATTGCATTGAGTAGGGGTAAACCGGGGCGAAAGTAACACGGGACAAAAGTAACAAGGCGATTTTCTCAGAGCCCTGACTGCATTTGCAGTCCAAGCTGTGACAGCACGCAACCCTTGATGGAGCTGCCAAACATCGCATGATTTTGTCATTGTATAGGCCTATTCTGTAAATAGCTTTTTAATTTTTATCTTAATTTTATTTTTTATTTTCATTTTTGTCTTATCTTTCTAAATTATGTTTCATTTTTCTTAGTCTTATTTTATTTTAATCATGTCAGGTTCATAAACAATCTCCATCTTAACCTTTCCCCCCTGTTTTAGGTGCACACATTTGCATATTTATATCATATATTTATAATATATCCTTAATATAATATGAAATATTATTATATATTATCCTGACATACAATATTAAACAATTCAAGTTTGGGCTGTCAGGTTACTTTTGAAACTGAATATTTAAAATAAAAATGTAATTAGATTTTTTTTAAAAAGGACAAAAGATGTTTGCAGTTACACATTAACAAGCTCACATGCATGTTTATTTATTAAATACAAGGGTGGTAACACACATAAATCTAGCTTGTATTGTTGTGTTACTTTTGTCCCAGCTGACAATGTGCCGCTTGTGTTTAAAGTGAAATTATATGGAAGTCGTTCTACATTTGTCCAAAATACCATCTGATATTGATAGACCACACCTGTGATCACAGCAAACATATATCTCTGTCTGAAACATTATCTTTTAAAATCAGGTTTTTCTGAAAAATGGTACTTTCGCCCCTGCTCTCCCCTATAGTTTATATTTGGTTACCTTTTTTATAATTGATTTTATATTACAGTATAGTGTCTATAGCAGAATGGAGTTACAAACTCAATTTCACTTTTCAACCTGTAACCTGGAGCTTACAGGGACAGGTCGTGGAGAGACCCAGCGCGCTGCAGATGGTCGATGATCGTTCCCTCTGGCTGGATGAAGCCAAACGCTCTTGATATACGCATGATCCATGTCTTACATATTACTGTAAGAGGAGCCAAGCTCCCCCTGGCTCCCCCGTAGTTCGCAGCCTGCATATACCTACAGATATACACGCATGAAAATATAATAAAACAATAGCATTTAAACATACATGCATCCATACATGGAGTAATTGATACTTCAAATCATTTATTCCTTCTGCCAACAGGTTATTAAATTCAGATAGTAGCCACTTTAAATAGGATCCTTATCAACTGCTTACATGGTAAAATATTTATTGTATGCTTGTATGCAAGCCAAACTACAGAGCAAAATCACACTTTGATTAAACCAATCTACAGAGCAGCAACAGTAATTAGTGTAATTAAATAGCATTCTTTTGACCTGCAACTTATCTAATAGAGAGAGGAATTAGATATGGTATTACTCTATCACACATTTACATGATTACCTGGATAGTATTTAAGTTATAGCGTCCAGAAGAACTCAGCAGGAGCGCTGTCTGGCCAAAGCAAATTCCCCCCATGCAGCTTTGATGTGTCCAGAGGTGAGTAGTAACAAGTTTAATTTACTCTGTTACATGTAGGCCTACTCAAGTAGCTAGGAGTAAATGGTACTTGCCAGAGTAGTTTTAATGCATCATACTTTTAGTCTTACTTGAGTAGATTTTTAGAGAAAAATCTGTATCTGCAGTCATGCATCCACATGACTGTTAGAGCAGAATAATGGCTGTAGCTACAGCATAGTAGTATGGCTTTTAAAGGTTCAGCGTGTAATATTTCTGAGGATCTGTTGACAGAAATACAGCGTAAGATCCGTAACTATGTTTTCAGTGGTGTATTAAGACATTACATAATGAACTGTTATGTTTTTATTACCTTAGAATGAGCCATTTCTATCTGCCCTGGTTCCCCTTTCCATGGACATCAACATGTTACGCCATCATGTTTCTACAGTAGCTGAAAACGGACAAACAGCCCTCCAGTGATGTGTTTCATCACTACGTTACAATAACCTTGTACCTTGTAACTTGAAATCCAAGGAGATAAAGACACACACTTTCTGTCTTACAGGACTGTATATGTGTAACTCCTTACATGTACAGTATGTCATATAATGTAAAGAGTGGGACCAGGGGATGATGCTAACCTTTGTTCGCAACTGTCCCTGTCTGACAGACTTCCTAATCACCAGCACTGTCAAAAGCATCAGAAACACCTACAGAGAGATCAGCATTATGATTATCATCTTAACATAAACATCATCATCAACTAAACATTAACAACTTAATGTTATCACTGCAATCATT
Organism: Micropterus dolomieu; assembly: GCF_021292245.1. Taxonomy (NCBI): domain Eukaryota; kingdom Metazoa; phylum Chordata; class Actinopteri; order Centrarchiformes; family Centrarchidae; genus Micropterus; species Micropterus dolomieu. Next base: position 895,493 of record NC_060151.1, on the reverse strand, counting down.
GCAGCTGTCATTATCGTCAGGAAAAAATTGTCAACAAAAGCAGCAGCAGACTATTGTTTAACAGATAAAATGTAATAAACCACAGTGTGTGTCTCTCTGTGTGTGTAAGAGAGAGAAATAATATGCCTGGGCTCTATGGCTGACCCAGGTGAAGCCACAGATGGAATGTTAAACAGTTTTCAGATCGATGTCAGTGAACGCAACTCAACTGCCCCATTTGTTCAGCTGTGAGAGATGTCAATACACCCATGAGGGTCATCCATCTCTGTGATTTCCCCCACTGTTTCTGTGTGTGTGTGTGTGTGTGTGTGTGTGTGTGTGTGTGTGTGTGTGTGTGTGTGTGTGTGTGTCAGCCCATGCAGAATTCTGACTCCATAGATACAATATCACTCTGTCTCTCTCTCTCTCTCTCTGGTATGAAGCTGTGTACACACACACACACACATACACACACACACACACACACACACCAACACACACACACACACACACACACCAACACATACAAATACACACACCATACCCTCAAATAACGACTCTGTCTCTAAGAACGTGTATGTCTCAAGCATCACCCAACACACGCATGTGTGTGTGAAGAGGGATTAGTGAAAAAGAAATGGTCTGTGCATTAATCGATTATGGTACACAGGAATTCAATTGAAAGCATGCTTCAGAGCTCTGAATTCCTTTAAATAATATCAAGAAATTATGTGATGCAGCATTGACTCTATTTCTCTCTTCACAGGAAGGTCAAAGGTCGGACTGAACTTCAAAAGTTTTGAAGCTGATGGGGATTCAGCTATTCAGCAACAATTTGTCAGCACAATCTCCCATGTCCATTGAGGTAAAACAGCCATAAATTCATCCCTCATTACTTCACACTCAAAAGTAACAGTACCTGCTAGCAAAGGCAGCATAACCTTTCAGGGCGCAGATTTGTTAAGATGTAAAGTACAGTAAATTCTGAAATAGTCAAATATTTTTGTCACTGGCAGTGAGAATCTGCAAACCAATCCAACAGGATTTTAATAGACAGGCTTTTATTCTTAATTTCACCTGCTTCCCAGTCAAAATTTCCACCATGCTTACCTACCTATACAAAACACAGGACAGACCTCTTGAAAGATTGGGAAAATATTATATATTATTAAATATTGTCATCTGCCCATGTCTGCAAGGGTCCACTCTGCGTGCAGCCCAAATGTTTTCACCAAGTGGACTGTTCACACTACAAGTGCATCGACTGCACATGTGCTAGAAAAGCAAAATGGTTGCTTGTTTAGTATACTGTATGTATTCCCAATTACTGGTCCTAGTCTCGTGAAGTGGAGTTTTTCCTTGTTGTTTAGCCAAGCACAACAAAGGAGCTCTCCTTCTTGCTGTTGTGAGAACGCCAGCTTGTTTTCTAGTGTACATGTGTGGAACTTGTCTTGTAAACAGACTCCTGAAAGTATTAGAAGCTGTCCAAATGAAATGATTTGCTGGCCTACCTCCCTGCCTGTGTGCACTCAATGCACATTAACAGACAGCGAGAGTTTGGATACTTTCAAACTCTAGCTGTCTCTTACTGGTTTCTCCAACGTAGACTGACCAGCTTTAATGCCTATGAGTACAAGGATATTGAAGACAGCCCTACTTTGTGTCAACAGTTTGTGTTTGTGCCTATTGGTCACAGACCTGCATCTAACAATAGCATATTCATCAGAATGCCTTCCATGCTGTAGATATTGTATTGGGATTTTTTGTTTTAAGTTTTCTCAGTGGCAGCAAATCCCTGCAGACTGTGTCTGCATAATTTCTTCCTGTGTTACTGTCAGATAGTGTAGTGTAAGGTGATTTTATAACCTTAAAGATGCTTAGGTTGACCTCTACCATACTGCCTGGTGTATGAGTGCAATACTCAGCACCAAAGGTTAACAGAAAGACAGACATTCACAAAACGCGCTAACCAGCAGGATGGCAGTATGTGTATGTGTGTGTGTGTGTGTGTGTGTATTCAGCCTGTAAGGCACACTGTGACCCAGATAGCACAAAGGATTTCACACATTCGGGATCCCTCTAAATTAAAGACACTCACTTCTCTTTCTTCTGTCTCCTCTCCGTCATGGGGAGAGCAGGGAGAGGGCTGTGTGAGAGGAGGATTGAAATGGTGTCATGGATGGAGAAGAGAACACATCTCCTCCTCTATCCTCGCTTCTTACTAAATCATCAAAAGGTGTTAAAATGCCAACAGACATAATGAGGTTGTGGAGTCTACCAACCCCCCTTTTCTTCATCTCTACCCTGCTCCACTCCTCAACTCTCTCTATCTGGCTTTCTTCTTCATACATTTCTTATAATTTCTGGCTAATAGCAGGTGATCTAGAATATTAAGTATGGTGATATTCTATATGTTTTCTTAATTTAAACAAATCTAACAAAAATCTTTCTGGAGACTCAAATTAACAATGAATGCATTCTTCTAACAAGTACCGTGTGTATCCAAAGCCTGAAATATCTTATTCCTCTGTGACATAGAGCATTGTTGTCCAAAAACTATTAAAGTGGTGATCCAGTGATGTAGAATTAAATATTGGTATTATATCAGTATTATAACGTTGGGGACTCCCAAGAGACAAGTGAAAAGATATTGGTCAAAATCGAAGCATCCGAGGCTGTGGTACCATAACATTTAATCCCTAGTATGGGTAAAGCTTTAAAACGGTGGTCCCAATGTTTTCCAATTAATAACATATTTTTGTTGGTCTGCATTGTAAATGCCCACAGCTTACAAGCTCTGTGCCCTCACTGTATCAAGCCCAAGCGGCAACCTCAGGTTCTCAAAATTTAGGCTATACTAGAAGAGCAAAAGACTGCAATTCATCGAGTGGCATCTTGAGGCTGGCTGCAAAAGGGAGTCAATCTCCATTGACCCCCATGTTAAAATGGGCAATTTTACAGCACAAAAAAACCCATGTTAACGGCCTGGTACAAAAAATGGCTTTGGTGTATGTAGCTAATTTTGCCCTTTATGACAACTGAGAGGGGGGTGATTTTTTTTATAGTTTACCAATTCAAATTATATTATTTTATTAGGGGCATGGCCACTTTAAGTGACAGGTGGGTGCTGTTCTGTCACTGCTAGCATTTTGTCCCCCATCTGTTAGCCTCTCAGCTAATACAGTCACAGAGCTCTGCACCTCTGCCTGTTTGTACCTTTTGGAGAATTCTTCATGCAGATACAGGATGAATAATTGCATGCTGTGCCATTAATTGTAGAGAGAGACCAACCAGGAAGCCTATGTTCCAGTTGGTGAGTGAAATTCTAGTATTTTCTTTATGTGTTAATAATAATTAGCAGGTATATACATATAAAATAAGATCTTAATTATAAATATACAATAAGAGCTGACTCAACAGGTATCTAGCAGCATAGATTATTATTGCACATTGCCGGTCAGCATAGATTTTTACTGCAGTGTCCAGCAGCGAGATAAAAATTGCACGAATGAGTACACAGTGTATTGCACATTGCCACCATAATTATTGTTAGATGCCAGAGAGGTAATCAGGCTGAGGCAATCTCAGAGTCCAGTAGGTTTATGGTGGTTGCTTGTGTGTGCTGTACCAGTAACTGTATACCCATGTTGTCTTTACAGGTCCCAGGCGAGCTGAATGCAGAATCATGCTAGATGAAGTGCCTTTGTCCAGCTCTACAGAAGTCCCAGCTTCCAGCATGGCTCTTCCAACTCCTACACCTTACTGCCTTGTTTAGCCTTTTCTTTTTACTTCACAACACCTGAACACTACTGATGTCACATTATGACACTGGGTTCCTGTCCACATGTTCCACATCATTACTGTTACAAAACAGTATTTCAAGTCATATCAAACAACTTTTACATTTGTTACCTTTTTAATATTATATATGTATGTATAATATAGGTTTTCATGAAGGCAAGATCCATCCATCCATCCATCGTCAACCGCTTATCCTGCGTACAGGGTCGCGTGGTGAATGCAAGATATGATTTTAAATTGTTAAACTATTATAGTTTATAACGGCTGTAAATGAAAATATTAAAATGATATTAGAGGTTATGGGGCATGGGAAACGCAGCGGCTTTGGCTCAGGATGTAGAGTGGGTTGCCCATTAATCGGAAGGTCTGTGGTTCAATCCCCAGTCCTCCAGGCTGCATGTCAAAGTGTCCTTGGGCAAGATACTGAACCCCTAACTGCCCCTGGCAGCTCTTCGACCAGTGCATGAATGTGTGTGAATGGTGAATGCAAGGTAGTGTAAAAGTGCTTTGAGTGGTCGAAAAGACCACGTTTGCATTTATTCATTTAGCTTAACCATGCGCCATCACCACCCCACCCCACCTAGACTAGAAAGGCGCTATACAAATACAGAACATTTACATTTAACATAATGCATATACTGTGTTAGAATGTAAAAATTAAAAGCTGATTTGACATTTCTTTAAGAAATAAATATGACATTCACTAAGAAGTAACTCTATTGTGAAAAACAAATAATTATCTGCACACTAAATAGTTTTGAAGCCTCGTAGGAGGTGTCATTTACCGCAACCTCTGAATCAGAAGATCAGAATCAGAAGGAGCTTTATTGCCAAGTAGTGTTTTATACATTCAAGGAATTTGCTTTGGTGACAAACATATCGATGACATAAATAGATGTAGAAATATATAAATATGGAATAAACAAATGCAAGTTATTTTGTCATTAGTCATTGTATAAGTCATGTATAAGTCATTTGCAGAGAAAGAACAACGTTGCAGATATTTACATGTTCATTACTCTGGTTTATGTTCTGTAGACGTATTGCAATGGAAGAGGATGTTGTGTGCATAAATATATAAATTGACAATATAAAAATAACAATAAAACAACAACGATTAACAATTATCAACAAATATGTGCAATGTGCTAGATTCGTGCATGATATGAAATGAAGTGATATTTACATGTACAGAGACGATTGTATTATTTGAAAGAGGGGAGTGTCAGTGGCGGACCTTATTTATGAGGCTAGCTACTGATGGGAAGAAGCTGTTTTTGTGGCAATAGGTTTTGGTCCTGATGGACCGCAGCCTCTTGCCAGAGGGGAGAGTCTGTAACAGTTTGTGTCCGGGATGGGAGGGGTCAGATGCAATCTTTCCTGCTCACCTCTGAAGTCCACGACCATCTCCACTGTCTTAAGAGTGTTGAGCTCCAGACTGTTCTGGCTGCACCAGGTCACCAGATGGTCGATCTCCCACCTGTAGGCAGACACATCCCAACCAGAGATAAGCCCAATGAGGGTGGTGTCGTCCGCAAACTTCAGGAGCTTGACAGACTGGTGACTGGAGGTGCAGCTGTTGGTGTGAAGAGAAGGGGGGAAAGAATGCAGCCTTGAGGGGAACCGGTGCTGATGGTCCTGGAATCAGAGACATGTTTTCCCAGCTTCACGTGCTGCTACCTGTCGTTTAGCTTCTCGCACCTCCTTGATAAACCTGTACTTTACCAACTCGATCCCCATTCCTATATACCTCCTCCTTTTCCAACCTTAGCTGTCTGAGTTTGGCTGTAAACCAGGGCTTGTCATTGTTATAACTCATCCTGGTGTGTGTTGGTATACAGATGTCCTCACAGAAGCTGATGTAGGACGTCACAGCCTCTGTAAACTCATCCAGATTGGTTGGTAGCAGTCCTGAAAACATCCCAGTCAGTGCAGTCCAAACACGCCTGAAGATCCTCCACAGCTTCACTGGTCGATTTCTTTAATGTCCTCACCACAGGTTTACAGAGCTAGAGTATTATTAGGTTACATAAGTGGGAGAAAATGGAACAAGGAAGTAACACCTCAATATATAGATGACAGTCTTTAAATATGTTTTGTGTTGTCCTTTGAAGACGGACAATATAATATTAGCTGTCAAATGTCAAGTAGCCAAAACTAGTTTAAGCTGTGTGTAGCAGACCAATCACTGAAATCAATAAACATCTTGTAACAAAATAAAAGTGCCTTTCTCTCTCAGCAGTCATATTGAATGTAAATGCTCCGTACTTGTATAGCGCCTTTCTAGTCTTTTCAACCGCTCAAGGCGCTTTTACACTATCTGCATTTACCATTCACACACATTCATACAGGTGCTGGTCATATAATTATATTATATTATATTATATTATTATCAAAAAGTTGATTTATTTCAGTAATTCCATTCAAAAAGTGAAACTTGGATATTATATTCATTCATTACACACAGACTGATATATTTCAAATGTTTATTTCATTTAATTGTGATGATTAAAACTGACAACTAATGAAAATCCCAAATTCAGTATCTCCAAAAATTAGAATATTACTTAAGACCAATACAAAAAAAGGATTTTTAGAAATGTTGGCCAACTGAAAAGTATGAGCATGAAAAGCACTCAATACTTAGTTGGGGCTCCTTTTGCCTGAATTACTACAGCAATGCGGCGTGGCATGGAGTCGATCAGTCTGTGGCACTGCTCAGGTGTTATGAGAGCCCAGGTTGCTCTGATAGTGGCCTTCAGCTCTTCTGCATTGTTGGGTCTGGCGTATCGCATCTTCCTCTTCACAATACCCCATCGATTTTCTATAGGGTTAAGGTCAGGCGAGTTTGCTGGCCAATTAAGAACAGGGATACCATGGTCCTTAAACCAGGTACTGGTAGCTTTGGCACTGTGTGCAGGTGCCAAGTCCTGTTGGAAAATGAAATCTGCATCTCCATAAAGTTGGTCAGCAGCAGGAAGCATGAAGTGCTCTAAAACTTCCTGGTAGACGGCTGCATTGACCTTGGACCTCAGAAAACACAGTGGACCAACAC
>NC_060151.1:873807-888558 GCF_021292245.1 Micropterus dolomieu | reverse complement strand
GGGTTCAGCCTAACTTGAGCCGCTACACTGTAGCAAGCATCATAAGGACATTTCGAAATGAGAATCGGTTAGTACAGTCACTTTGCACTAAGTTTTGTAGCACTGCCATACTCTAATGAGAAACACAACAATACCATACATGTAAAAATACTGAAATTGTTACTTTACAGAATTGCTAGACGTCCAGATGCTGGGGGCAGAGGAAGAATGTTCACTGCAGAACAAGAGACCCATATAGTCAATACGGTGATTGCAAATAATTCCATAAGGCTACGAGAAATACAGCAGTGCATAATTGAGGATGACACCACCTTCCAAAACATACACAATGTGAGCATTTCTGTATTATGTCGTGTACTTGCACGCAACAGAATTCGAATGAAACAAATCTACAGAGTCCCTTTTGAAAGAAACAGTGAATGTGTAAAACAACTGCGATATGACTATGTGCAGGTAAGCTATAGTATCATTGGTACTGAATCTGGAAGTGCATAGTGCTGTGCATGGGCCTGATGTGCTGTATTTGTTTTGTCTTGCCCAGAGAGTGATGGAGCTAGAGGCAGATGCCATGGGTCATGAGCAGCTTTTTGTGGATGAGGCAGGTTTTAACCTCACTAAAACAAGGAGACGTGGCAGGAACATTATTGGACACCGTGCCATTATCAATGTCCCAGGACAATGTGGTGGTAACATAACCATGTGTGCAGCTATAAGTCAAAATGGTGTTGTTCACCATCATGCAACCCTAGGCCCATATAACACTGCACAAAGTATTACATTCCTGGACACCTTACATGACATGCTCACTAATGTTCAGAGACCAGAGCAGACCAGATACATCATCATATGGGACAATGTTAGTTTCCATAGGGCTGCTTTGGTCCGCAACTGGTTTACAGATCACCCACTCTTCACTGTACTCAACCTCCCCCCATACTCTCCAATCTTGAATCCAATTGAAGAGTTCTTCTCTGCCTGGCGCTGGAAGGTCTATGACCGTCATCCCCATCAACGCATAACCCTTTTACAGGCAATAGAGGAGGCATGTGGGGATATTGACCAGGCGTCATGTCAGGCCTGGATACGGCATTCCAGAAGATATTTTCCCCAGTGCCTTAGACTAGAGGACATTGCATGTGATGTAGACGAAATTTTGTGGCCAGACCCAGAGAGACGACACGATGTAGACTGATTTTTTTTTCTTTTTTTTCAGTGAAATTACTTATTATTATTATTATTATTTTGTTTGTTTTGATGTGTGTAAATAAACACCAGTACTTGAAGTTTGGATCCCTGTATGTTTACAGAACTATGACAAAAGTATGACCTCAAACTGACATAGCCTACCTTGTGCACAGAGAAAGCAAAAGCCAGATGTGTTTTTTATTCATACCATCAGTGTGTAGTTGGCGCATTGTGTGCTTATTAATGTGATGGCTTGTGGTAACTGTTTGAGACAAAAATACTATTTTTATGAAGGTTTGAAGAGTTAAGCAAGGTTTATTAGCTTTTGCAAGATAATTATAATGTTTTGCTGATTTGGTGAAGGGTTTTCTTATTTGTGTGTAGAGTTTTGCAAAACATAGCCAATAGTTACAAAAAATGTGCTTAAGCCATCAGAAAAAACTGTAAAACTCTGCCCTCTGTGTGCAGGTATGCCTACCTGCCTACTGTGTGTGTGTATTGGTGGGAGTGTGTACTGCGATGACATGGGCCTGGACCAGGTCCCACCCCTGCCCAAAGACACCAACCGTTTTTATGGCCGCTACAACAAGATCCAACATGTCAAGAACACAGACTTCATCAACCTCAGTGAGGAATGACTTTGGATACAGGTACCACAAACTCTCAGATACATGGCAAAAAATAATTACTATAATTTGTGTGTTGTTTGTTACAGATAAGCTCCAGTCCATTGATCTAACTGGAAACCAGATCTTATGGGTGGATGAGGATGTGTTTCGCTCGCTGCCGCAGCTGCAGGAGTTACTGTTGGCTGATAACAACCTGCAGGTCATGCCCGAGCTGCCAGTCACCATGAAACACATTGATCTGCGCAACAACAGGCTGACCAGTAGTGGGGTACATTCTGAGGGATTCAAGGTAAATATTCAATTTTATTTATATAGCGCCAAATCACAACAACAGTTATCTCACAGCGCTTTTCATAAAAGAGCAGGTCTAGACCGTACTCTATGATGTTATTTACAGAAGCCCAACAGTTCCCACCAAGAGCAGCACTAGGGGACAGAGGCAAGGAAAAACTTCCTTTTAAGAGGCAGAAACCTCGAGCAGAACCATGGCTCAGGGTGGGCGGCCATCTGCCTCGACCGGTTGGGGTGAAGGAGAGAGAGAGAGAGAGAGAGAGGGCAAGAGAGGAACAGAGAGAAAGAGGGAGGGGGATGGAAGGAGAGAGAGAGGGGAGGGAGGCAACCTACACAATATCCACACAGAGGTACAGACAGTAAAGGTGATGTTGCTATAGACTAAATGAAAAATGGTACAGATATTTATAGTAGTGTTAATGATAATAATCGTAATGTTAATGATTATAATAACAATAATAACAATAGGACTAGTAACAATAATTGTACCAGAGGGTGTCGAGCAGGAACACGGGGGAAGCAGGTGACTTGCAACCACAGATCCAGACTCCACAGCTCCAAAGCCAGAAACACCTGCAGGAAGTGATAGGAGGAGAGAGGAGAGGGACGAGAAAGCACAAGACTACGGGAAAGGGGAGAAGTTGTGTTAGTAACATGCATTAATGGGATGAGGTTGCATACAGAGGACGAGAAAGAAGAGGAGAGAGGAGCTCAGTGCATCATAGGAAATCCCCGGCAGTCTAGGCCTATAGCAGCATAACTAAGGGATGTTTCAGGACTCACCTGAGCCAGCCCTAACTATAAGCTTTATCAAAGAGGAAAGTCTTAAGCCTACTCTTAAATGTGGAGATGGTGTCTGCCTCCTGAACCCAAACTGGAGGCCAGGGTGATGCCATAAATAGGACTTAAACCAGCTTAGAGCGGTTCCTTTAATGCCAATGAAATGTTCCAGTCACTGCAATAGGATCTGATGGTCAATGGTATCAAATGCAGCACTAAGATCTAATAAAACCAGTACAGAGACAAGTCCTTTGTCTGATGCAATAAGGAGGTCGTTAGTAATTTTCACCAGTGCTGTCTCTGTGCTATGATGAGCTCTAAATCCTGACTGAAAATCCTCAAATAAACTATTGCTCTGTAGAAAGTCACACAGCTGTTTAGCAACTGCTTTCTCCAGAACCTTAGAGAGAAATGGAAGGTTAGATATAGGTCTATAGTTGGCTAAAACATCCGGATCAAGTTTGGGCTTTTTCAGAAGAGGTTTAATTACAGCTACTTTAAAGTACTGTGGTACATAGCCTGTTGATAAAGATAGATTGATCATATCTAGTATAGAGGTGCTGACTAAGGGTAAAGCATCTTTAAGCAGCCTAGTCGGGATGGGGTCTAAGAGGCAGGTTGATGGTTTAGATGAAGAAATTATTGTTTTTATAAGTTAGTTGACCTTGGACTTCAGAAAACACAGTGGACCAACACCAGCAGATGACATGGCACCCCAAACCATCACTGACTGTGGAAACTTTACACTGGACTTCAAGCAATGTGTATTCTGTGCCTCTCCTCTCTTCCTCCAGACTCTGGGACCTTGATTTCCAAAGGAAATGCAAAATTTACTTTCATCAGAGAACATAACTTTGGACCACTCAGTAGCAGTCCAGTCCTTTTTGTCTTTAGTCCAGGCAAGACGATTCTGACGCTGTGTCTTGTTCAAGAGTGGCTTGACACAAGGAATGCGACAGCTGAAACCCATGTCTTGCATACATCTGTGCGTGGTGGTTCTTGAAGCACTGACTCCAGCTGCAGTCCACTCTTTGTGAATCTCCCCCACATTTTTGAATGGGTTTTGTTTCACAATCCTCTCCAGGGTGTGGTTATCCCTATTGCTTGTATACTTTTTTCTACCACATCTTTTCCTTCCCTTTGCCTCTCTATTAATGTGCTTGGACACAGAGCTCTGTGAACAGCCAGCCTCTTTAGCAATGACCTTTTGTGTCTTGCCCTCCTTGTGCAAGGGGTCAATGGTCGTCTTTTGGACAGCTGTGAAGTCAGAAGTCTTCCCCATGATTGTGTAGCCTACAGAACTAGACTGAGAGACCATTTAAAGGCCTTTGCAGGTGTCTTGAGTTAATTAGCTGATTAGAGTGTGGCACCAGGCGTCCTCAATATTGAACCTTTTCACAATATTCTAATTTTCTGAGATACTGATTTTGGGGTTTTCATTAGTTGTCAGTTATAATCATCAAAATTAAAAGGAATGAAGAATTGAAATATATCAGTCTGTGTGGAATGAATGTATACATTATACAAGTTTCACTTTTTGAATGGAATTACTGAAATAAATCAACTTTTTGATGATATTCTAATTATATGACCAGCACCTGTACACTGAGTTTAAGTGCTCAAACAGAAACTAACATTCACACACATTCATACACTGGCGGAACAGCCGCCAGGGGCAATTCGGGGTTCAGTAACTTGCCCAAGGACACTTCGACATGGAGCCGGGATTGAACTGCTGACCTTACGATTAACGGCCAACATGCTCTACCTCCTGAGCCACAGCCGCCCAAGACAACGATCTCACACATCGCTATTGATGGCCTAACACAATCAGTTAATACGCAAACTAAAGCGGAAATATGCTTTCAAGCTAATTAGCTTCCATCATTTGTAAGTAAGGAATCTACCACTAGGTAATTAATTTTATGACAAGTAACATATAATCAAATGACATCCAAATAAACGCCTCGTAACTTAAGTTATGTGAAAAGGTTCAAATTGTTCATTTGAGATAAGTAATAATGGTAAATACTGATTAATGGTAATGTTAACTGATAAAAATGACAAAATGACAAAATTCTTGCAATTTATCACATTTAGATATTAAAAAACATTGAAGCATTTTAACCATGTGAGTGTAAACTCAATAATAGTTAAATACTTATTATAAGTGTTGTTGCATAATTTCAAGTTAACTTACCTCCAGTGTAAGCTGGTAATGATATGGCCACAGGCTACCAACAGCCACCTGGTGTTTGACGAGAAGCTACCTCTGCTAAAGCAGAGTAGCATATAGCATAAGCACCTTAGTCACAGCTAACTTGGTTATGTTGCGCTGGGCGGGCATGGTTTCAGTAACCTGTAATCTCAGCTCCCCCCATTTTTGGTTATCTGGGAGTGATGCGCTACCTAGAGGCCGATTACTTTGAGCTTCAAAACCTCTTCTTCAGAAACCTACAGGTGACGTCACGTTTTTTTATACTGTGTCTGATCGAGCCACGAAAAAAAACACATACTGAGTACTGCTCCTCACCATGACAGTAAATTGACCCTTGTGTGTAAAAACAACACATCAATGAGCCACACCATTGCACTGTGGGACATGTGCCTTCATTACCCTGATATTAACCTGTATTTTATTTGTACTCAATCCCATGCTGTTACATGACGTGAAACACGTGGATAAAGTTGTGAAACAGCCGCAGTTTTGTTAGCTAAAAAAAAACCCCTACTTGTTAGGTTTAGGAAAAGTGATTTGGGTTAATATAAGTACATTACATAAGTCACATGGCTTACCTACATAATGTCATTTAACTCCTAACAAGGAAAAGGGGATACTAAGGTACCTAAAAAAGAAAAGAAAGCCTTTGAATGCCTTTAAACCAATAACTTGCACCACACTGTGGGCTTTGACACAAAGATAGATTTGTACTGAAATTATACTAATGGCGAAGTAAATGCTAGCATTTATTTGTTTCTGCAAATGAAACATGACTCTAGTGAAATCTTCTACAGTTGTCTTTCATTATGCAGTATGGTAAGCATTTTCTCAATGTAGGGCTATGACAACTAAGATGGTATTTTTCAGTGTTGTCTTATAGCTTTGGAATGATGAATGCTTCAATAAACATAAAGAAAAAAAATTTATTTTAAGCATGATAATCATAGCAAATATTATACTATACACATAATATATAATAATATACATTCAACCATAGTAAAGTAGTTGTAGGACACAGTGTGTTGAGAAAAGAGGGTTGAAATGTGGTGAGATTTCAAACTGCATTACACTGGGAACTCTGGGGACATGTCCCCACCACATTTTGAAATGGCTTTTTTTTGTCCTCATCACGTTTGTTAAAAAAGTTATGAAAAATAGCTTGCGCCAAGAAATGTTAAACAAATCAAGCATAGCGTTAGATCAGGCAGGCAACGAAGTGAAGCTCAGCTCATTCCATTATATATGACTGCAGCCATTTTAAGCAGCACATCAGCTGACAGCTGACAGCTCTGCTGATTCTTCTCTTAGCATTCATTGGCAAATTCCATACAAGGATCCTATTTAAGCTGCCGTAGCCTACCTGCCTACCCTCGCTGCTTCCTATGCAAACAGCTCATAACCCACCTCCACCCCAGCTCCACCTTTCAGGCCAGGTGATGCACGATAATTATCGATCCAATAAGTATTTGGACAATCGGGCATATCTCATTATCAGAAGCATATCGGTAAATAATTTTTGGCCGAATAGAATCAAACATGCTAACCGCCGCATTGTCGCGCTCTGGGTGCTATGTCGCTGTGTGGGGGTAGAGCCAAACAGACACAGTTCAGGCAGCTAGGTCCTGTCCTCCTTCCCTCTGTCTCTGCGTGATTCACTGCAGGTAACAATGTGCAGTTTGAAGCTACATGGCAATCTAAGCTTAACAGTTAGACTAAAGACAGCTTTCATTTAGCTCATTGTACATTGAGCTAACGCTAGCTTTGTCAAGCTAGCTCTCTCCTTAACACAGAGACACATATACACCCACACAAAGAAATTTAGGTTGTCTATTGTGGTCAACAGGTGGTTGCATTATTCTTTACTCATGTTAAAGAGTTATTTATTTAAATTAATTGTTAGTATTTCCCTCTCATAGCTGTTCTGTGTTGTTTATTTTGCTTGACTGTTTCTCCTTTTCATTCTCTCTCAGTTGTTTTCTTATGTCTGCTGTTTGGCTGGTTGTCTCCTGTTTTTTCTCTTTCTTTCCTCCCCAAGCCCCCCTCCCCATTCTCTTGCAGGTGTCTTCACTTTCTGCAATTGTTGTTTCTTGTTATCCTCATCCCCCCTCCCAGTGGTGTAGTCTACGTGATATGTATGTATACGCCGTATACCCACTTAAAATGGCGAGCTTTCACACGTTGTAGCAGAACTTTCACACGTTCATTCATAAATTCACCCCGTTTGTGTTTTGAAGCTCTGAACTGACGTTTGCGGCTTCCGTGGTCTGTGACCGGGTTCTGACGTCACCCACCAAACAACAACGGAGCTGCGTGGCGGTCACGCTGCGCAAGTTAGAAATTCACTAATGTGAATCACTAAAGGAGATGTGAAACGCGAGCAAACTCAAACTACACTTGTTTGGTGTTTTGGTAAGCCTGCAGCTGAATCTGCTGCCGCACCAGGAGACACCGCAGCTGCAGCAGATGACACGAACGTTAAGGTTACTGAAACTGCAGGAAACGAGCCAGATGAGGCTGATGGTAACGTAACGTTACCTGGTGAGTGAAAGTAGCATATACGTTATCATCTATTACTAGTTAACTTAACTAACGTTAATGTGTTGGATCAATGAAGCTTGTGTGTGTGTGTGTGTGTGTGCGCGCAGTAGAAGCAGCAGTTCCTGGATGCTTGTTTGACAATGGGTTTGGAAGATAAGTGTGCTTGAGATGATGTGGACCACTTTTTGTGTCCTCACTGTTAATTATCTGTAATGTATGAGTTTTGGTAATAGAACTGCACATAGGCCTATGTTCGTTGTTATTACTGATACTTAGCCTCAGCTTTCCATTATTGTTAATAATAGTTGGCGACCTGTCCAGGGTGTACCCCGCCTTTCGCCCGATGTCAGCTGGGATTGACTCCAGCCCCCCGCGACCCTGTACGCAGGATAAGCAGTTGACAATGGATAGATGGAAAAAAACAATTTACTGATTACTGCATTATATTCCATTATATTTTTATATTCTGAATTGTCACCTGCCAACTGAATTTTGTGTTCCCCTTTATATAAATAAAGACATTTCCACCATATATTGGTGCAGAAAATATCTCCAGAATGCAGGAAATCAAGTGTTTAATGCTCTAAATCTTCTGGGGGAGGACACCTAGACCCCCCAATCATATATTTTCAGCAATAAATATTTCTTTAAATAGCATTAAAATATCTTCCAGCCTTGCTCTTGTGACCCCAATATTCTGGATTGTCACGTCTCGTATGCTAAGTGTTTTGTCACAACTCTAATCTGAGCCCTAAAATGTCCCCACCACTTTTCAACACAAAGTGACTCCCACCTGTAACCGTCATTGGCTGTTAAAGTCTTTGCAGTTTTGATAACACACAGCCTAAGCAGTCCTTCAGAATGCTGTATGTATTAGTGAGTGTAGTGGTGCTTATGGGACGTCGCTCTGGGACGGGGGAGGAAAAATCACAGTATACTCACTACAAAAAAATAGACTACACCACTGCTCTCCTTAAGGTGCTCTCCTTTCTCTGTGCTGTCTGTTTGTGTGATGTTTTTGCCCCCCATCTCCATTTCTGACCCCCTGTCCGGCCCCTGGCACAACATGGTATCAAGCTTCTCATACTGTATACCAGGCTGCTGGGCAGGACAGGTTAAAAAAGAGAGATGATGTTCTGCATACCTTGGTTGGCACCAACAACCATGCCACGTTCAAAGTCACTTAAATCCCCTTTCTTCCCCATTATAATGCTCGGTTTGAACTTCAGAAAGTTGTCTTTACCACGTCTACATGCCTAAATGCATTGAGTTGCTGCCACATTATTTGTGTTAACAAGCAATTAAACAGGTGTACCTAATAAAGTGGCCGCTGAGTGTATACACAGAGGGGGAGAGACTATGTTAGGGTAAAAGAGAGAGAGAGGCTTTATTAAACAGCACTGAAACAGCTATTAAACTGCTTTGGTCAGTAATAGTTGAGACAATAAAAACACTTCAGCAGTAATGAACGCTGCAGCAGGTGAAAAGATGCATCTGAAGTCAGCCTTTTGTTTTTGTTTTACTAACTTCAGACTAAATGTATTCTTCCTCCTGATGGAAGAATGTGGGGATTGTTCTTCTTTTGGATTTCCAGACATGCACAAGTCAAATCAGGTCAATTTTCTTTATATAGCCCAATTTTTAAATTTGCTTCGGAGGGCTTGACTACTGTACTCTCTCTCCTTGGCACCTCAATTTGGATAACAAAAAAACATTAAACAGAAAAAAGGGAGGGACCTCAAGACGAGCAGGATGGTCTTTTCTTTTCTTCCATGACCGTAGGGCACCACCTGCTGTAGTTCTCTAACTCCTCCTCTCTGTGTGCACTCTCTCTCTGTTTTTGTAGCAAAATCCTTTTTTCTGCAGCAAGAAACAAGATAATAAGGTCAGCGAGACGAACAGCAGGTGAATATGTGAGAGAGAGACAGAGAGAGGGAGACAGAGAGAGGTAATTACATTTGAAAGTGTGTGTGAGAGAATTTAGTTTATCATGGCACACTTGTCTGTGTTTATGGGAGTATGTGTGTGTGTGTGTGTGTGTGTGTGTGCACGTGTGTGTGCGCGCGCATTTGTGAGTGAGAGAACAAGAGAGAGTAAAAAGTGCATTTAAAGGTATGTGTGCGTGACAGAAATGTGTTTTTCACAGTGCATGTATGTGTTTCTGAGACAGATGTTGTGGAAGAAACATTCATTTAATGTTTGTCTTTTTGGCTGGCGGGGGGAACAGCTCTTTCAGTGTTCAAAAATATACCTGCCAACGCCGCTAAAGCTCACAAACAAACACATATCTTTTTTGTACAGAAATGTAAAAACAAGATGTTTTAGAGGGGGTCTTTTAAAGATTGCTGTTAAAGCTGCAACATGTTTCACTACATATAAAATGTTCATAAAGTTGTAATATGAGTCAGGAAAGACAAAAAAATCCAAAACACTTGGGTCATTAGGAATGGGAAATATATGAGTGAAAGCACTGAGCAACACCATGAGGCAAGAGATTATCTAGAATACCTTTGTAGGGTCCAGAATTTTATGCTAAGCCCATGTGTAAGAATGTCCAATATATAAATATATCTTCAAGAGAACAGCAAATAAAGCTCAGTTGTAACTATGTAAAAAAAAAAAAGAAAAACAGAAAACAAACAAACAAAGGAATTTCTGTCTGTGTGAAACCAAATCAGCGCTGACTTACATGTGTTAAGTTACGTTAGTCACGTGACATAAGTAGGTTTGATTGAATTCAACATGCAATTACATTTGGTTACACACATTTGTCAATACTGAGTTCACTTTTTCAAAACTCTTTACACAATCACTGCAACAACAGTCAGTGGGAACTTTTCATTACTTTCACAACAAGTGCATCATGGTCACATCTTTTGGAATTCATGGGGCCATACAACACTGTCTCTACCTCTATGAAAGACTTGCCAGAAGACAGGGTTAACACTGTCTAGTACATATACAGTACTGATGTATATCTACAACTGTAGTTATCCTATACATGCATGTTTGAAATGACGTTAGCAAAATAAGGACTAGTGAAGAATCTGATTCATTTATGTAATAAACATTGTGTGCATTATATGTAGCGCGTAGCTCAATCCATCAAGTAAAAAGGAATCATTGAAGCAATCAATAAACAAATACATACAACAAATAATACTAATACTAAAAACAAAACTACTTCAAAGACAATAATGTTACTTAATGTTTTCCTGGAGACAAATGTTGTGAGTGTTCTGGTGCAGGAGTTGATGCTGAGATGTGTATCACATCTTTTGAATGCACTAGTGAATTTTGGATGTGATTTGGATTCTGTTGTGCTGAGCTGCATTTTGAAGAGAGCAGTGTGAACTGAACTCAGTGGGCTATAGAGTAGAGAAATGTGCGTAACTAATTGTCAAAAATGTAATTTGTCATGTGAAGTGTCTTTGAGTGTACAGACAGCAGTAAACATCCAGCCATGGCCTCTCTGCTCTCCTCAGCAGTGCTGGAGCTCTATGCGAGAGTTTATGTTGGCGTCCCCCCATCCCATGTGCCCAACCCGAAACCGTTACCCACCGCGGTGTGTAAAATTCTGCAGCCAAACTTCTGAAAAGCCCAGTCAATAATCATGGTAAGTGTGAATAGCATACTTGCCATCCTCCAGACATCATAGCCTAAAATGGGACACCAGACTTAACCAGGTATTTGGGATGTTCCCCCAGAAACAATGTATCAAACAGATTGTTTTATTTCATTCTAGTGAATTTATGGGGTACATTTGTTGGAGAAATGCAAGAGCATTGGTTTTATTTGAAGACTGGAGGGGACAGTTATTTTTTTCAATTTTTATCTAAAGGGGAACAAAATGCATGCCACAGGTGTAAATTCTAAATATAAACAATTAATAGAATATTAATTAAATATGTTTTTTCCTGCACATCAACTTTTCTCATTTAATAAAATCCCTGCTGAGTCAACACATGATTTAGTCTTCAATCCTCTTTTGTGTCTTGTTTGGGGAAGTAACCTCTTTAAATGTGTGTGTGGCACCTTTTCACCTCAATGATTAATTAGTTCATTTTAATCCAGTTATAAACACCTGGACCTTTAGTAGCTCCTGTTTTTCAGCAGGTTTTGTGCTCATGTTCAGAACTTTCTGCACATTCAGAATCTCTCCCACATATCTATCTGACATGTTGAAAAAAGTCATAATGACTAATGTCATAATTTAATTAGAATTCATATTATTTTGGCCTGGCCTATAGCTACTCCGTGCATTTGCCTGCGTTATTGCTCGGCTGATACAGTCATATTACAGACACAGAACTGGATGAGGCAGGTGAAAACAACTACGAAAAAATATGAATACGAAACTAACTGAAAACACTTGTGATCAGGCAGAAATCTCACCAAAAATTCACACAATTGTTAACTTCAGCACCTCTGACAAAGTGCAGCGCACAGTTCCAAAAAGAAAACAGCCTCTATTTTTACATTTACCCTTTGTAAAACAAACAGCATTTCTACTCTGTCACAATCTGGCTGCGACTCACAGCTGCTCAGCGGGAGGTGGCTGCACTTGGTTACTAACACGGTGTACACTGGTGTTGTATTAGTTGGTTTGCGCCAAGTTGAAAACTTTCTCTTGCAGCGCCCCCTGACATTTTGCACCTTAGGCAACCGCCTATATGGATACAGCTGTCTACCTGTATTTTTGAACAGATGAGAATGAAGTTGGTTGTTTTGCTTACAGTAATTTTCCTTTTACTGTAAACCACCCTATATTTTTGGCTTGAGGGGAAAATGTGTGCATTTTTCCTTTACTTTATAAAATGTAGAGTGGGAAAAAATGTAAGTGACAGAATTAGATAAGTAAAAGCTTTATTAGCAACATGAAATTGCAGCCAGTGATCAACAAATAATCCAACCTATGTGGCTTTTGGTTCAAACTGTGTAAAAATACTGTCAAATACGTTTACGTTACTTCTTTGCCACTATGCTCCTCCAACGACCGCCGTCTGGCTCTGCCATCCCTGAGCACAAAGCAATCTCAGTCCCGTCTGTTCTCATCTGTGACACCACGATGGTGAAACAAACTACCACATGCCATCAGAGCAGGGGTGTCCCTCTCTAACTTCAAGAAGCCCATGAAAACTCACTCACGCTTCCTCTTTATAACACCTCTAACCCCTAACCTCTGCACTTCCTGTGCTCTTCTTCCTCTATCTTCTTACAGTTCTCTTGTATTTTAATTGCACTATTCGTTAACTACCCATTTACCCCATTGACGCTGTGCGATCTATTAGCTCTTACTAGTATGTGTTGTCAGTTGTAGATCTGTTTTTGATCCTCTGTTGATGCTTGTCTGTTGTTCCTCAAATGTAAGTTGCTTTGGATAAAAGCGTGTGCTAAATGTAAAAGTAAATGTAAATGTAAATACACAATGACATTGAAACAATAATGCACAGTCCTGTTCTAGAAACACTTTCCCTGGTTCAGATACTCCCTCTCCCTGGCCCAATTATTCTTCTCCCTTGTTCGTACATTATTCTTTCTTTCTCTCCTCCTCTGTGTTGTTCTGTATCCACATTAGATAAAGTCAACTCCAGAAAGGCCCTTTTTTACTGCATTGTGATCAGGGCTTGACATTAACTTTTTTGCTCACTAGCCAATGTGGCTAGTGGTTTTCCAAAGTTACTAGCCACGTAGCATTTTCACTAGCCACATTTTTGGTGTTAGAAAATTATGTTTTATATGATTAAAGTTGACAATGGTGTGCTTAAATTGGCGTGCTAAAATGTACTAATATAAGCTCTGATAACGTTGTGTGCAAAGTTCCTTTTTTGAAAACATATAGTCTATTAAGATAAACACATAAAAGAGTAGCTTCTTATTGTATATAACAAAAGTGCTGCATGGGTGTAAAAGATGAATTGAAACTAAACTGAAAAAAAATCATCAGAAACTCTATTTTATTTTAACAGCAATACTCTAATACAGAATATAAAAATATCCGCATTAGAAAGAAAGAGCAAAGAATAAATGATTTTGTCTAAATAAAAATCCACAATTAAGGTAACAGGATTAAACGTTTTGGGAACTTGGGATTGTTTTTTTCCTCAGAGGTCTGAATGGATTTATGTTTATCATCATGATTGAAGCTCTAGTAGCTCTGAGTAACTGAAGATATGTCCACCTAAAACAATTATACAGGTCTTTATTTTCCAGATTATTCCCACACAAACGCATCTCCTGCTTTCCTATATGGCATGATTACTTTTATTAAAAAATAGAATTAGCTCTGGAAAGGAAGTTGTGATATGACGATATGATGTGACATGAGGGCAGCCATGCTAGTAGTAACACTATGTCCCTTAATCATGAATATATCTGTAGCTTGGCCTTTTCTCTTTCTCTCGTTCTCCTGTGCATTTTTTCTCCACACTGCTCGGCCACGTACACTCGCACACTGACTGAACGCTGTGTTGATCTTTGTCTACATGCGACTGGTCGCGTGTGATGACAGAGATCATATCATCAGGTTAAAAGCAGGCGGGAGAGCTACAAGTCTGAGGGACTGTGGCTGCCCTGTGACAGATTCGTCTCGTTTGACAAAAGTTTGGATGTCATATTTGGTGCGCGCACCCTGGCGGGGCGGCACTACAGGAGATTGAGACACGCATTTTGTGTGGATTCTCCTGCTATTAAAAAAGATCGCTGCCGCTGGTAAAGTTGATCATTACAGTTTTTTCTGAATGCTTAAACCCTAACCGTGATTCTTATAGCACAATTTCTAAAACTATTAATACTTATAGCAAAACCACTCACTGAGTTTGCAAAACTAAAAGCACAAACACTGCTTTGCACTCAGTTTGCAATTTTGTAACACACACTTTGCAAAACTGTAGGTACAATCCACTGCACAGCACTCTTTTTGCGGAACTGTGAACACAAATCACTGCTTTACACTCAATTTCCAAATGATGAACACACTCCTAGCAAAACTATACACTTGTATGGCTATTATTTACACTATTTTGCCAACTGTTTTGCAAATTTCAAGGACCGCCTTTTTTAACCTATATATATATATATATATATATATATATATATATATATATA
>NC_060151.1:873056-873787 GCF_021292245.1 Micropterus dolomieu | reverse complement strand
GGACAGATCCTTGAGGAACTCCATGAGTAACTTTGGCATGCATGGAGGACTCATCGTTAACATGTACAAACTGAAATCGATCTGATAAATAGGACTTAAACCAGCTTAGACCGGTTCCTTTAATGCCAATGAAATGTTCCAGTCACTGCAATAGGATCTGATGGTCAATGGTATCAAATGCAGCACTAAGATCTAATAAAACCAGTACAGAGACAAGTCCTTTGTCTGATGCAATAAGGAGGTCGTTAGTAATTTTCACCAGTGCTGTCTCTGTGCTATGATGAGCTCTAAATCCTGACTGAAAATCCTCAAATAAACTATTGCTCTGAAGAAAGTCACACAGCTGTTTAGCAACTGCTTTCTCCAGAACCTTAGAGCTAAATGGAAGGTTAGATATAGGTCTATAGTTGGCTAAAACATCAGAAGAGGTTTAATTACAGCTACTTTAAAGTACTGTGGTACATAGCCTGTTGATAGAGATGGATTGATCATATCTAGTATAGAGGTGCTGACTAAGGGTAAAACATCTTTAAGCAGCCTAGTCGGGATGGGGTCTAAGAGGCAGGTTGATGGTTTAGATGAAGAAATTATTGAAGTTAGTTGGTAAAGATTGAGGGAAGCAAAACAGTCTAAACATATATCTGGTTCTACAGCTGTTTCTAAGGTTCCTGAGTTAAGAGATAAGTTGGTGCCAGTTGAGGGCAGGTCTTGGTGAATTTTGTTTCTAATAG